>NC_051427.1:579129-591629 GCF_015228065.2 Penaeus monodon
GGATGGGGGAGGGGAGAGGGGGAAACAGGGAAGCGGTACGGGGAGAGAGGGAGGGGAGAGAGAGAGAGAGAGAGGAGAGAGAGAGGGAGAGGAGAGGGGAAGAGAGGAGAAGAGAGAGGAGAAAGAGAGAGAGAGAGAGAAAAGAGAGAGAGAAGAGGAGAGAGAGAGAGGAGAGGGGAAGAGAGAGAGAGAGAGGACGAGAGGGAGGAGGGAGGAGAGGGAAGGAGGGAGAGAGAGAGGAGAGAGGAGAGAGAGGGGAGGGGAGGAAGAGGAGAAAAAGGGGCACGAAAGGGGGAAAGAGTAGAGGAGGAAGAGGGAAGAGGGGAGGGAAGAGAGGGGAGGGGGAAAAAGGGAGAGGAGAGAGAGAGAGAGAGAGAGAGTATATAATATATATAATATATATATTTTAATTATATAAAAATTTTATTTTATATATATATTTGGGTGTGTGTGTGTGTGTTGTTTGTGTGTGTGTGGGGGGTGTGTGTGTGTGTTGTGGGGTGTTTGTGTGTTGGGGTTTTGGTTGCCTTGTGTATCTTTGGGTCCCTGTTTTTTAATTAAAAAGTTTTTGTGTTTAGTAACACTAACTCTTAAATTACAGATTTGTATAAACCCGAGCAAAATTTCTGGACTCCCAGGGAAAAACGATAGCATGCCTTTATTTCTTTTGGGGAAACCCCGGATCAGCTTTCCCTAACAGAAATTTTTCCCTTTTTCCCCCCAAATCCTACCTCCCTCCCAAACACACTTCACCGTCACACCCCCACGCCCACGGGCCAACAGCAGAAGCTGCGGGCGTCCCACGGGGAGGTGGGTGGAGGCATGGCAGCGGAACGTGCGGCGAACGAGTCGGGCTTTCTAGGGACGGGGAGCGGGGCAGCTCGTCAACCGGACGTGCTCGTTAAAGGGCCCAGCAGGCCCCAAACCCCACTCGCTGGCGTGGGAGGGCCCCCCCAGGGTCCACGGGGGGGGGGGCGAGCCCTCGCTCGCGGGGTTTTAGGGGACTCCCGGCGGAGCCTCGGCTTCTGGCTCTTTTGTTGGGGGCTGTTAGTGGCATAGAAGCGTTTTTACTTTTTATTAGTGTTTTTTTTTTAAAAGGGGTTTTTTTATTTTTGCTGTATTTTTAGCATTATATCGCATATTCAGTACTATTGTTAATATAAAAATAACAGTAATTTTTAAAAGGTTACGTAATTTTTTCATTATTATGATCCCCAATTTTCCCCCTTTAAAAACATTACACAAAAACATAAACTTTCCCAGGGCCCCTTTTTTCCCTCAAAAAAATTAACCCTTCATTTACCCCCTCAAAAACCCCAGGGGTTAAAAGGCTATGCGTACTCTAGTAAAGTGGCTGACAGGGACGCAAAAACACACAAAAGGGGGTAAAACAACGCCGCGACGCTACGACTTTTTCTAAAGGGGAAATGCGCCGCGCGGAGGTCACGGTGGGCCCACCCGGAGGGGGGCGGGGGGCTGCCCTTAGCGGGGTTTAAAACGGGGTCAGATAAAAAATGTGACCTCCCCCCTCGCTAAAGGCGGGTGGTTTCTTTTTTGGGGAAATTTTGGGGACCCGCGTGGAAACCCAGCCACGGGGTCCAGGAAACCAGAAATAGTTTTACCCAATTTCCTCTAACAAAAATAAAATTTAAACCCCCAACACCCCTTATATTGGGGGGGGAGGTCACTCTGATATTCCCCACGTTTGACCGAGAGTTGTCCCAAAGCTACCATCGCGCAAAAGTCAGCCCTGGGAAATCCCTCCGGGTGGGCTAAACCGGGGCCCCTCTCGACCTCTCGTGTTTTATACTGCGTGGTATAACCCTTCAAAAAATAAAGGCCCAAGCCGTTAAAATTTAAACTACCTTTTTTCAACATTGAAATAAGGATGATAGCTTTTATACCCGGGGCCCCTTTCCTCCTCCCCTACCCCCCTTGCAGCGGTCTCCCCCCCCCCCCCACTCTTCCCATCAGACTGGCAACCAGCCGTGTACCAAATCCCCGCGTGGGGGACCGCTGGAGCCCCAAACCTGGCAGTGCACAACGCCGTGGCGGAGGCTGGGGCCGAGTACGCTCCCATCGCCAGCGTGGGCGCCGCGATTCGGACCCCTACATCGTTTTTGTCAACGTGGGTCGGTGAGGAAGGAGGGGGCAGGGGGGGAGGGGGGGGGAAACAGGGAAGCGGTAGGGGGAGAGGGGAGGAGAGAGAAGAGAGAGGAGAAGACGAGAAGAAAGAAAGAGAAGAAAGAGGAGAAAAGAGGAGAGAGAGAGAGAAAAAAGAGAGAAGGGGAAAGAGAGGGGGGGAAAAAGGGAGAGAGAGAGGAAAAAGGAGAGGAGAGGGAGAGGAGAGAGAGAGGGAGAGGAGGGGAGGGAAGGAGAAGAGAGAGAGAAGAAGAGAGAGAGAAAAAGGGGGAGAGAAAAAGGGGAGAGAGGGGGGATGAGGAGGAGGAGGGGAAAAGGGGAAAAGGGGGAGGAGGGAGGGGGGAAGGGGGGAGAGGAGAGAGGGAGAGGAGAGGGGGAAAAGGAGAAGAGAGAGAAGGGGGAGAGGGGAGAGAGAAAAGAAGAGGAGGGGGAGAGGGGAGAGAGAGAGAGAGGGGGGGAGGAAAAAGGATAGAGAGGGAGGGGAAGGTTTAGGGAGGGAGGGATGAAGGGGAAGGGACACAGAAAAGGGGGGAGGAAGGATAAAAAGGGGGGGGGAAGAGAGGGGGAGAGGAGAGGGAGAGGGAGGAAGAGAGAATGAGAGAGAGAGAGAGAGGAGGGGAGAGAAAAGGGGAGAGAGAAGAGAGAGAAGAGGAGAGAGAGAGAGAGAGAGAGAGAGAGAGGGAGATATGTAGAGAAAGATAGAGAAAAGAGAGGGGGAGGAGAGAGGGGAGAGAAAGAGAGGGGGGAAAGAGAGGAAGAGAGAGGAGAGAGGGGGGGGGGGAGGGGGGGGAGGAAGAGGGAGAGAGAGAGAGACGGAGGAAGAGAGAGAGAGAGAGGGGGGAGGGGGAAAGAAAACCCCGTTTTGTCCATACCCCCAAAAAAAATGCAAATCCATCAGTTCGAAAGAGACGAGCCGAGTGGCAAGAGCAGCTGAGGGGGAACCAGGCCTGAACCCCCCGTTTCTCTCCCCCCGAGGGGGGACACGAGGTAGTGTCCCTGCGCGCTGACAAACCCCGCACGCCAAGACCCGGGAACCCGCTGATGGGGGTGCTCCGCACCCGAGCGCCCCCGTTTCCCGAATTCATCTGGGGGGGAAGGGGGTTGGTCCCCCCGGGTTTCCCGCCCGGTGGCCGCCCTTTTGTCGTAATCCCTTTGCCCTTTTGAGCCCCCCCTCCCCCCAAAGGCCTTTGGGAAACCTAATCGTTCATCTTGCAGACAAGGTGACCAAAACACGGCGGCCGGCGCGTTTGGCCCAAAAACCACCCCGCTACGGCATCGACGTGTCGTTTTTCGACCGGCGAGGTGCGGGCCAAAGGGTCGGGCTCGCCCTGGGCTCCCCGGGACGTGGGGAAACTACCCCCTCGGGGCCGGGGTTCAACGGCCCCCAAACGTGCCGACCCCAAAAAAGCCACTTCGTCATGGAGGTGAGGCGGGAGCTCCCGGGGACCCCCCGGCCCCCCCGGGTTCGCTTCAATACTGGTTTGATAAATGATTCTTTTTCCCACGTCGTATCGGGACCCCTCCCGGTTTCTTGACTATCACTTTTGTTATCCTCTGATTTTAACCTTGCAGTTTGGACCGGAGTTTTGGGGTCGTTCCACGCGTTCCCCGCCCGGGAGCATTTTGGACCCCAACAAACCGCTTCAAGATAAGCTGCGAGGGCCCCGGCTTCCCGGGGCCGGCCGTGGCGCTGCAGTTCCAGGCCTTGCTTCGACAAGGGGCCCCTGCTTTCGACGACAACTTCGCGCCCGCCCCAAGGGCCCCGAAAGGGCCCGCTTGCCCCTCACATGTGTGTGTTTTCTGTCTGTATGTCTGTAGCGTATGTATGTATGCATTAGGATGCAGTATGTATGTATGTATGACACACACACACACACACACACCCCAAAACCACACACACAAACACACAAAACACACACAACGACACACACCAACACACACACAACACCCCACACCACACAACACACAAACACAAATGTCTGTAGTCTGTATGCATGTATGTATCCCCATATATGTTGCATATATGCCCCGATTATGTATGTAGTATGTATGTATGATTTTGCATATATGTATGCATATAGCACGTATGTATGTATGTATGTAGGGTTGATGTATGAAAGTTTTAAATGTAGGTCCCACACGCCCCCAACACGGGGACACACACACAGACACACACAAAACCCCAACCCCACACGCACACCACACACCCCACACCACACCCCACACACACACGCCCCACACCCGCAACACACCCCACACACACCCCCACACACCCCGCACACCCCACGAAACACGCAACGCACACGCACCCAACAAAACACAAACACACACACACACACACACAAAACACACAAAACAACAACACACAACCCCAAAACACACACAAACACACACAAGATTTTTATATAAAATAATTTAAAATTTTATATATATATATATTTATATAAAATATAATATATAATATATTTATGTATGTTTTGTATATATATATGGAATATTTATTATATATATTAAATATTTTATATATATTAATATATATAAAATATTTATATTATTATATATAAACGCGCGTATTTGTGTTTTGTGGTGGTGGTGGGGTTGTGTGTGTTTTGGTGTGTGTGTGTGTTTTGGTGGTGTTTGTGGTGTGTGTCGGATGTATGTTTTTACGATTCCCCCGGGTTTTTTGTTTTCGTCTCGCCGAAATGCCCCCGGGATGCCCTTGGTCGCCATGCCTTCCCCTTCCCCGCTGCCTTCCGGGACCGGGGGCCAAAACGAGCTGGACGTGACGCGGCGGCGAGGCCCAGGAAGACCTGGGACGCCGTCAGGGGAAAGGGGGGACTGGGGGGGCGCCCCTCAAACCCCCGGCTTCTACAGGTGGGCCGGGAAGGCTTCTTAAGGAGGATTTGTGGGCGGCTGCCGAGAAGGCCCCGGAGGCTTTTCTCGACAGCACGGTTTGAGGCAAGAGGGGGGCTTTCTCTCCCTTGTATTTACGGTAAGAAAGGGTTTTGCAGTTAAAATTTGCCCCCCACATTCGGGACAGAAAATAGGTTATTTTAAGTGATCAAAATTTGAATTTAACTTAGCTTTCCCTTAAATTATGTTTTAAAATTTTGTTTTTAACAAAAAAATTCTAGCTATGTGTCATCCATCTGCCCCCATTTTAAAAATGATGTGATCGAGAGCTTGTAAAAAATTATATTGAGGTGGAAAAGAGATACAATTTCTGCCCTGCGTAATTTTTCCCTTTTTTTCCCCGGGATGAAGGAAAATTCGACACTGATTATGCTATTCCCATTCAGATTTTAAAAAGAAAGGTTAAAGACCCCGTAGAAATTCTATAGCTTCGGGCATACCCCCTTTGGGCTACAAACCCCGGCTTTAAAAGGACGCGGTAATTTTACCTTGTAAAAGGGTTTGGGCCCCAAAGACGCCTGGGCTCTCTCGCCGTGTTTGCTCGGGATCCCTGGAATTGGTTTTGGGCCCTTCGGGGGGAAACGTCTTGGCCAAACACTTTTCCGGGCTATCTTTTTTATCGGGAAACCCGCATTGTTTAAAAAATATTTAAAAATTCTTCCATGTCTTTCGATCCATTTCTCACCTAAAAAGATCCATGTTTCCTCATTTCTTCCAGATTAAATTTTTTGTTCCTCGTTTTTTTGATGTATGCTCATTTGTTTCTCTTCCCATACCATTTCCCCCTTTACTTGTCGAACTATTTCCAACAGATGCGTGGCCGACAAAGAGCACGGGGCGAGCAAAAGCCCCCTTTTCCCTTTTACGTAAACCGGGGAGTTAAAACCCAAAGTTGACGCTTTTTGGGGAGAGTGGCGGCGTAGTTTCACCCGCGGGCCTAGGATTCCCAAAAAGCAAAGAACTGCGTGTGTGTGGTCGTGTGTGTGTGCGTATGTGTGGGTATGTATGTGTGTTTTGGGTGTGTGTGTGGTTTTGGGGTGCGTGTGGTGTGTGTATGTGGGTGTGTTTTGTGTGTTGTATGTGTTAGTGGGTGTGTGTGGGTGTGTGTGTGTATGTTTTGTTGTGGGGTGTGTGTGTGTGTGTGTGTTTTGTGTGTGTGTGTGTGTGTGTGTGTGTGTGTGTGTGTGTGTGGTTTGTGTGGTGTGGAAGTTGTATGTATGTATGTATGTATGTATATATCACCCAAAGATGGGCGTGCGTGCCCGGGCCCTTTTTGCAGAGGCGCCCGAGAACGAGAACCTGTCCGTGGAGGCGCGGGTGAACGGCGACCCGAAAAGCGACCAGGGGTGGCCCTCCCGAAGGCGACAAACGTTTACCCTTAAACCCGCACGGAACCCAAGATGCTGACCCAGCGAGAAGCTGCATTGGCTGGTCAACGGGAAGCCCTGGAGGGGACCCCGGCCTTCGCCCGGGAAACTGCCCCAAAGGCACCCCCGTGAGTGAGGGTTCCTGCTGTTTTTGCCAATGGGGCCTAGAATTAATGAGATGATGATGATGATGATGATGTGATGATGAGATGATGATGGGTGATGAGATGATGATAAAAGATGATGGGGGGAAAAATTATGTGGAAAAGAGGGTAGAAAAAATAATAATAATAAAAATATTAAAATGATGATAAATTAATAATAAAAATAATAAAGTAAGATAATAATAATAATAAAAATTGATAAAAAGTAATAATAAAAAATAGTAAAAATAATAATTTGTAAAAATAATGATTAAAAGATAAAAATAAAAAAATAATAAATAATAAAAATAATAATAATAAATAATAATAATAATTTAAAGATAAAGATATTAATAAAAATAATGAAATAGGGAAAAATGAAGATAAAAGTGGCCCAATTTTAAAATAAGAAAATGGGTATTAGTTAGGGATATTCATTATTATTTTTTTTTTATTTTTTTTATTTAATTTTTTTTCCTTTTTTTACTGACATTACATCAGTTAAATTTTTATCTTTAGGGTGACAGTTTTCATGATTCACTCCTTCCCGTTTCCCCGGCCGAAAACCCGTTTCCCAAATCCGTGGCGCCCCCCACACGAGCTTTTGGGGCGAAAAACCGACAGGAATCTACTGCTCTCTTTTCCAGGCGGCCCAAAAGCGATCCCCGATGCGGGGTTTCCCCTATTCGGCCCATTTCGTTTTTTTAAATCCTAAAAACCCCCTTTTATTTATTTTTAAAAGCAAAAGGCATTTGTAGCACAATTTCCTTTTTTCTGGAGCAGCATTCCACAATTTTTTCGCTTTTCAGTATATGCCATTTTGGGGGGTGTTTCCAGGGATTTTTTCTGCCCCAAAATGAGGCTTTTCGTTCCATTCGACTTCGTACCTCGAAAATTACAAGGGATTTGGTTCCCCTTGAGAGGCCACGGCTGCTCAAACAGAGCATTTCCGTTATTAAAGATGATGATATATAAAATCAAACGAGGGGGGCGCGCGCATGGCCCCCGTGTCACAGATAGCCCCATGTGAGGGGGGGAAAGGGGGCACCGTGTTTCGCAAAGCATCGCCCCGGGGCGCGAAAGGGGGAGCAGGGGCCCATTTTACAAACGAAATAACGTATTTTTAAATGGACAGAAAGGAAAACGAATGATGAAGTGCTGGAAATATAAATTGTAAAGACCGGGTGTTGGAAATCTTGGGAAAAAAGGGAAAGGGAAAGTGTTTTGGTTTATGTGATGAGAAGTAAAGTATTGAGAAAAATTTTCGGACAGGGAAAGGTGATAGGAAACAAGGAAAGGCAAACTGAAGATAAGGGCTGGGCGACACAAAAATATTTGGGGGGGGATGTCGATGGTCAAATAGAAAGAAAAAAGGGAAGGGTCGAGTGGAGTGGGGAACGATGGGGGAGGGGGTCCCCGGGCCCCAAACCGAGCATACCGTTATTTAAAAAAAAAAAAAAAAAATATAATATAATTTTATTATTGGAGGGGGTACAAAATACAAAAACTTTAGGTACGCCCATGATATAGTTTTTATTGCCAGCAGTATCACTGAACTAAAAACAACCCACAGAATTTAAAATTTTGAGAAGCAAGCGAAAAGGGGTTGGGTTTTCCTTTAAAGCCAAGGGAAAAAAAAAAATCTGGAAAAATTCAAAGATAACCGGCAATGAACAAAGATGAACATGTTACAATCAATGGAAGATTGTGGGGAAAAAGTAAAGGTTCCCTTATCTTGGAAACTGTTTTAACTAAAACATATGAGATTTACCGGGGGATAAAAAGAAGAATTACCATTCCAAAAACGCCACAAATTTCTTCAAAACAAACTGGAAAGACCGAAGGAAATTTCCTTAGGACAAAGGGTGAGGGTTTAACTCATTTGTTTTCCCCAAATTTCATTTTTATGGTTCTGAGGTTTTTGGGGGGTTGAAGTAATAGACAAAAAAAAAAGATCAATAGTTTTGAAATGGGGTTACAGAGAATACCGCATATTAGGGTGGACAGGGGAAGAAGCGAATTTATGAAGGTTTAGGAAAAAAAAATTGTAAAAAGGGCCCACTGTTTGGGCATCTTTAACAAGAGGAAATTTAAAATTTATTTGGTTTATGTAATGGAAAATAAAAGTATTTAGAAAAAAATTTCTGACAGGGGGTGGTGATAGGAAAAAAGAGGAAACGGCAAACCGAAAAACAAGACTTTTTGCACAAATTCAAAGATATTTGGGGCTTTTCGTTGGGGACAAGTGGAAAGGAAAAAAAACGGGGAAAAACGAGTTTTGTGGCGAAAGGTGGTGGGGGAGGTTTCCCCGGCCTTTTTCTTTCCCCCAAAAATGAGCATACCGTATTGGGTGATGAAGTATCACATGTGGGGGGCGGTGGCCCAATGGGTTTGAAACACGGACTCAAAAACTGTCCCGACGGCAATTGGGGTTCGAGGGTTCGGTCACCCGGGCCCGGGGTTGGGCCCCTTTGGGGAAGGAACTTTTACCCGATTGCCAAACCCAGCCGCTTGGTGGAAAGCCAGCCCCCCCGTCAGTGGGGTAAATAAACACCCGGGGAAAAAGGCAATGGGAAACCCCCCCCCTCTAAATTTCCAAGAAAATCATGGAAGCCCCCTGATCGTTTAAACCGCCCGGGGGCCCCAAAAAGGTTTGAGCGTTTGGACTCAAAAACTGTCACGCCCCCAGTCGAGTTCGCGGGTTGAGTCACCGGCCGGCGGTTGTCCCCCCGGGGAAGGAAAACCCCACCTCGATTTTACCAGCCCCTGGGTGGCCAAAACCCGCCCAAGTCATGCTGGTCCCCAAACCCGGATAAAAAAAGAGAGAATGATTACCCAAAAAAGGGAACACCGCACTCTCCGGGGGAAAGGAAAATGGGGACCCCACCACGTACCCCACTCCCAAAAGGAAACACAACATGAAAAAAACAATTAAAAATCATGCCCGGACCCGGGGGCCAGGGCATGAACCTACCCTTTTAAAAAAAGGGGTATCTAACCCTGGGGTGCGGTGGCCGAATGGTTTTGAGCATCGGGCCAAGACGTTCCCCCCCCACGGCAATCTGAGTTCGAGGGTTCGAGTCACCGGCCGGCGCGTTGTTTCCCTTGGGCAAGGAACTTCACCTCAATTGCCTGCCTAGCCACTGGGTGGCCAAGCCAGCCCAAGTCAGTGCCGGGTAAATAGAGATGGTGACTCGAAAAACAACAACAAAAAAACACCGGGCGGAAGGCAATGGCAAACCACTGCTCTAAATTGCCAAGAAAAATCATGGAAAGCCCATGATCGTCAAGGCCGCGGTGGCCGAATGGTTAGAGTATCGGACTCAAGACTGTCACGACGGCAATCTGAGTTCAAGGCTTCGAGTCACCGGCCGGCGCGTTGTTTCCTTGGGCAAGGAACTTCACCTCGATTGCCTACCTAGCCATTGTGCGGGCAAGCCAGCCCAAGTCAGTGCTGGTCCCAAGCCCGGATAAATAGAGAGAATGATTACCTAAAGGGTAACACCGGCACTCTCCGTGGAAAGGAACTGGGGACCCTACCACCTACTCACTCCAAGAGCATCACAACATGAAAAAACTAAGTATCATGCTGTGACCACGGCGGCTCAGACATGAACCTACCGTCAAAAGAAGAAGAAGAAAGTATCTACATAATCTGCAGTTCGCTGCCATATCTTTATCCACATGCGATACATGTCCCTCGATGTTGATGCATTGCCCAGTACGTCGTTTACCTGCGTGCTTTATGGCTCTACTGAATGTCCCTTTTGCGACCAGCCCCTCGGTCTGCCTTCTCCTTAGGTTTCTCGAGCAGTATAGAATTTACAATGGTGTTTCTTTTCTTCGCTGCACTTCGCGATATTCATTCCACCAATTGGTAGCCGATCCCTGTTCCCCTAGACGCTTTACAGAAGCCCTTCCGTGCCGGTGGTAATAAATGTTCCTCCTCCAACATGTCTTTGTGCATTGTAAATTAAAATGTTTGTTGCTTTTACATTACCGGCATTATAATGATGTTAATTATCATTACTATTGTTATAGTTATTATTATTACTATCGTTATTATTAATACTGGGACTATTACTACATGTATTATTATTATCACCATCTTCATAATTATTATTATCATCATTAATAATCACTGTTACCATCAGTATTAGCCACTGTTGCACTCTCATTCTAATTGCAGAGTATTCCTACATCACGAAGGTCATCATCGAAAAGGCAACCCTTGACAGAAACAACACGGCCGTGGTGTGCGCTGATCAGGAAAATCCCGAATTCTCTGTAACGAAAGAAATTTACGTTAAAGGTATTATTTATATATGAATACTCTTGATAAGTAAATATTACTTTAAGGAATTTAATAATATACTTATAATTATACTATAATCACACATATAATTCTTTACAAACACACACACCTAAACACTTATAAGCATATCCTTTGTGTGTGTGTGTGTGTGTGTGTGTGTGTGTGTGTGTGTGTGTGTGTGTGTGTGTGTGTGTGTGTGTGTGTGTGTGTGTGTATGTATATGTATATGCATATGCATATGCATATGTATATGTATATGTTTATATATATATATATATATATATAATATATATATATATATATATATATATACATATATATATTTATATACGTATATATCTATATACGTCAGGTCAGGTGTTTGCCTGCTACAGGTATCACGTAACACTGTACTACCTGTCGAATCGTCGGCGACTAAACCGGCAATCTCACCAATCTTGCTTGGTGAGGAGGGTAGCTAAATACCCAGTGGCAATAAAAACAAGAGTCATCAAAGGGCCTTTAGTCCCCTTCAAAGTACTCCCCTCCAGCTGCAGTGCACTTGTTGTATCGTTCCAACAACTTCTAGAAGGCGCCCTGGAAGTCCTTCGGTGTGAACGTGTCTACGACCCTCGCCACAGCATCTTTCATCTCCTCAGTGGTCTCAAATAGTTGGAAACACGGTTGGAGCTGTGGACTAGTGCATTATCTTAGTGAAATGCCACCGACCCGATTTGAACAGCGATGGCCTTTTTCGACGAAATCTCTTTCGGAACTCCCTCAAGACCTCCACATAGTACTATTTGTTGACTGTCTGTCCAGAGGGAACCCAGTGGATGTAGATCATGCCCTTGCTGTCGAAAAAGGGGATCATCATGAGTTTCAGGGTGGACTTGCTCTGTCTGGTCTTCTTAGGTCTGGGGGAGCCAGACACCTGGGTCAAACTTTGCGCAAATCTTTCGCATATTCAGTTCATCATGAATAATTTTGTGCACAGTTCCTACACCAACTTCAAACTGTTCACTTATTGTCTTTGTTGACGCTCGACGGTTCTCATCCATAAAAGTTTTATATATGTATGTGTGTGTGTGTGTATATATATATATATATATATATATATATATATATATATATATATATATATATATATATATATATATATATATATATATAACACCGGGCGGAAGGCAATGGCAAACCACCGCTCTAAATTGCCAAGAAAATCATGGAAGCCCATGATCGTCAAGGCCGCAGTGGCCGAATGGTTAGAGCGTCGAACTCAACACTGTCACGACGGCAATCTGAGTTCGAGGGTTCGAGTCACCGGCCGGCGCGTTGTTCCCTTGGGCAAGGAACTTCACCTCGATTGCCTACCTAGCCACTGGGTGGCCAAGCCAGCCCAAGTCAGTGCTGGTCCCAAGCCAGGATAAAATAAAAGAGAATGATTACCTAAAAAGGTAACACCGGCACTCTCCGTGGTAAGGAACTGGGGACCCTACCACGTACTCACTCCAAGAGCATCACAACATGAAAACTACAATTAAGTATCATGCTGTGACCACGGCGGCTCAGACATGAACCTACCGTTAAAAGAAGAAGAAGATATGTGTGTGTGTGTGTGTGTGTGTGTGTGTGTGTGTG
>NC_051427.1:594923-602423 GCF_015228065.2 Penaeus monodon
AGAGAGAGGAGAGAAGAGAGAGAGAGAGAAGGAGAGAGAAGAAGAGAGAGAGAGAGAGAGAGAGAGAGAGAGAGAGAGACGGAGAGAGAAGAGAGAGAGGAGAGAGAGAGAGAGAGGTGAGAGAGAGGAGAGAGAGAGAGAGAATGGAGAGAGAAGAGTGAGAAGAGAGGAGAGAGAGAGAGAGAGAGAGAGAGAGAGAGAGAGAGAGAGAGAGAGAGAGAGAGAGAGAGAGAGGAGAGAGAGAGAGAGAGAGACCCGACATCGTATCCATGCAATAAACATTAAAGATCTGTTGGTAACCACGTACAGTAGAAGTCCCAAATCAGCTCCCAGGCGCGTTGCAAGAAAAATAGAACTAAGTTCCGCCTTTACTCAGCGATATACGACATCGTAAAAAAATGTTGAAATGTTAGTGTCGTTACAGATGACTTGCCTTCACTCACAAAAAAGAAGAGAGAGAGAAAAAAAGTAAATCGTCGTTATGGTGGCATCTTCTTGTTGCCATCGCTAGAGCAGTCTTTGAATTTCGAATTTACGGTGTTTATTGTTCATTTCCTCGTAAACCAGGATTATGCATTGGCGATTCTGACTCGCTCTCTTCTTATCATTTTGGGCGGGTGTCCTATTTTAGATTTGACTGATGGCCAGAGTAGCTCTAGTTTCCTTTTATAATTCTTACCCCCCCCTCCCCTTTATCGTTATGGTTATAACGTCGACTTGAATTGCGATTTAAAAAACTAAAATTTTAAACGCCATTCTGAAAGCGAAATAATCCTTTTTAGATCATATTTTGAAAAAGATGAAACCCTCGCTTCTGGCATATTTTTATTCATTTGTTTATTAATTCATCTGCGTATTTTTCGTATTATCAATTTTCTTATCCTTGGCTCCTCAACAGATTGCTTAGGCCGAGCGAAAGCCGAGATACCGGTGAGAATTAGTCGCAGACCATTATAGATTTCCTTCCGATCGTCCGGTGTTTTCAGTACATAGTGAAGGGAGAGAAATTTGCGGGGACCCCTTTCTCTTGCCCGCGATAAGCGAATAAAAACACCGGAAATAAATTTGGATTTCATAAGGCCCAGAAGAATCCCCTCGTTTCTACCTCCTCGTGGCCCTTTCCACCGATTCGTTCCCTTGCTCAGCCTCCCGTGTCCCTGTGCACTGTTCCACCCCCCGTGTCACTGTCCACCGTTCCGTTCCCTCGTTCCCCCCCGTGACCCTACCAGCCGTTCCGTTCGTTCGTTCCACCCCGTGTCCCTACTCGCCGTTCCGTTCGTTCGTTCCACCCCGGTGTCCCTGTCCGCCGTTCCGTTCCCTCGTTCCCGTGTTTTGGCCGCCATTGACTGCCGTCTGACACATTATCCTTATCGGGTGTTTATCTGTTTGGCCTCGGCTTCGGTTTCCTGTTGAAGACTGCCAAGCGAACGCCCTCCGTCGATGGCTGTTCCTGTTCTCAGTCTCTCTTACTTGCTCATTCATCTTTTCCCCTTCTTTCCTTCTTTTATTATTGTTATTTATTTCCTTTGCCTGTTCTGTTTTTGCTTGTCTCACGTTTTCATATATATGGAGGTTTCTTTTAATATATATATATATATATATATATATATATATATATATATATATATATATATATATATATATATATATATATCTTTCTTTTTCCTTGTAATATGTACCTCCCTTTCTTTTTCTCCTTTTCCCCTTTTCCGCTTTGCTAATTGCTAATCTCTCTTCCTTTCCATGCCTTTCTTCCTCAGCTCTCTCCATCTTTGTGTCCTCCGTTTTGTTCCTCTCTGTTTCTTTATCTCCCTATCTCTCCCTTTCTCTACGTCTTGTCCCTTGTTTCTTAGCCTCCCCATCTCCCCGTCCGTCCCATCTCTCTTCTGTATCTCCTTATCCTTCCCTCCCCTTCGGTCTTCTCTCTCTGTTTCTTCTTCTCACGATCTCTCCTTTTCTTTCCATTGCTTTTTTTTCCTCTCTCTCCATTTCTCTCCCTCCCCTTCGTTCTCCTCCCTCTTTTTCTTCTTCCAATCTCGTCCTTTTCGGTCTTCTCTCTTTGTTTCTTCCTTTCCCTATCTCCCCCCTCCGTTTCTTCCCCTTTCCATCTCTCCCTCTATTTCAGTCTTCTCCATCTCTTTCTTTCTCTCCCAATCTCTCCCTTTTCCTCCTACACTCCCTTTCTTTGCTTCTTTCTGTGTGTCTCCCTCCTCTTCCGTCTTTTTGCTCTCTTTCTTCCTCTCATAATCTCTCCCTTTCCCTCCTTTTTTTTCTTTTTTTCTGTCTTCGTATCTCTCTCTCTCTCTCTCTCTCTCTCTCTCTCTCTCTCTCTCTCTCCTTCGGCCATTCCCCTCTGTTTTCCTTCCGTCACTTCCTTTTTTCCTTTTCTCTGTGTATTTCTCCTCCTATCGAGGCCGGACCGCAATACACGCACGCCCTTCTTATCCGCGGATCGCCGGATTCTCGTTACTCGAACGCCCTCCCTCCGCCCGACTGCTGCTTCCGCCCCTAATTATGGGCGCTCCGTCCTGGCGGCGTTTCCTGCAGGCATAGGGACAAGGGGGGG
Organism: Penaeus monodon; assembly: GCF_015228065.2. NCBI lineage: Eukaryota > Metazoa > Arthropoda > Malacostraca > Decapoda > Penaeidae > Penaeus > Penaeus monodon. Next base: position 597,490 of record NC_051427.1, read on the forward strand.
GGGGCTTCTTGACCCTCTTTCCCTCCTCTCTCCTCTCCCTTGGGGCTTCCACCTCCCCTGATTCCCTTCTTGATTTTCACCTCCCCTTCCTCCCTCCCTCCCTCCCTCTCTCCCTCCCCCACTTTTTTATTTCTCCCCCCCCCTCCTTTGGTGGCCTCCCTGGGCTCTTAACAATAAAGGCGAACCAAGTTGCTCAAAACGGCAAAGCAAATTCTATGTCAGTTTACTCCCTTATTTCCCTGTTTGAGCCTTAATGCTGTAGAAACACGACCCCGCAACCTGAACTTTAGCATAGTTCCCAGGTTAGGTCACTTCAGGTCCACAGCCATGTCCGCGCTCATTGGACAGCGGGCTCCCCCTTAAGCCGCAGAATCCGAGAACCGAGATCGAGACCCTCAAGGGCCATCATCCCCTAAAAGGTACGCTTTACCAGCACCGCTACAGGCACTGCCAAAAGCACCCCCCCCCCCCAGCAGATGATGGCCTGGAGAGGCTAATGGACGGCACGGTGAAAGACCCTACATTCTGACATCAGACTCTGCTAAAAACCCTGAAAAATACGAGTACTCTGATAGACAGGAAATAGGCCAAGAAATCGAAAAAGGACGAATCAGGTGGCTTTTCTCTAAGGAAGAGCAATATAACATGGTCATAGCTGCTAAACTCCACGAACACCTCATACAGGGAAACATCCTGGTAACAAACAGGATAATTGAAAGACACCCTGACATCACCAAAATACAGAACGGACACCTTGCCATAACCAAGAATCCAACACGCAAGCATGATAAATAACACATCACTACACTCACGCCTCATAATCATTCAACATAACGTTCTACACTGGTCAACACGCAAAAATGAACTTTGCAACTCATACAGAAAACACGACCCTCACATCATCCTCATAAACAGCCATGAGCTCAATAACACTACTCCACTAAAGATATACCCATACACTATCTACTCTTCAAACAAATCACAAGAAAGAAGCGATGGCGTAGCAATTGCGATCAAAAATGACATCTCTCACAAAATCATAAATAACTCGAAGTAAACACACCACAAGGACCCATTATACTGGCAACACTTTACATCCCTCCACGAAGACCTTACATCCCAGAACCTGACATTTTGCAGCTCCTGAGGCACAACAGACTAATATACATCATGGGAGACTTTAACGCAAACCACACACTCTTTGGATACAACCACACCGACGCAGTAGGCAGAGGCCTGGCCTCCTACATACAACAAGGAAGACTCACACACCTCGGTCCACACATACCAACATTTATTGCATATAACACAACAACAACACCTGACATAGTACTTTCCAACCACAGAGCACAACTACAATATCATATATCAACAGACGATGTCACCTACAGTGATCACCTCCCTGTAATATTAACACTATCAACGAACCCCATAATGATCCCAACACAACCCCGAGAATCTTACAAACTTGCAAACTGGGAGGGATTTAAACAAACACTTGAAAACACACAACTAATCGATCTCGAGGGCCAACCCACACACATGATAAACAACCACCTTGAACAGTGGTACACAGACATACAGACGGCCAGACTGGCTAACATACCCAGAACAACACACAAAGCCACCCCCCACTACAGAGAAACATACCGTCTGAAATTGCTCAAAATACAATACAGACACTTACACCAACTAACAACAATACGGGGCTGGGACGCACAACTACACACACGATACAGAGAACTCAAAACGCAACTAACACACGAGCTTAAAGTAATGAACAAACAACACTGGGAAACCTTTGCACAAAAACTATGTCAGAACACGAGAGACCCCAAGAGGTTCTGGAGTTCCTTCAGAAAACTCATGGGGTCAGACAGACAGACAGCCACATACATTTACAATACACATCGACAGAAGGTTGACTCGGTGGAGGAGATGGAGCTTCTCCACAGGGAATTCTGGCAACAGAATTTCCAGATCTCCCCCACTGAGAGCGCCCGATTCGACCACACCACAGAGACCGAGGTCACACACTTTCTACAGCAACACAGAAACTTAACTCTCCCAGAAAACATCATTACTCTAAACAATCTCACAGAGGACAGTCCCCTCTCCACACCTATCACCCCAGAAGAAATTGTTAACACCATCAAACACACCAAAAACACAACACCAGGAGCAAGCAACATAAACAAAACAATCATTGAACATCTGCCACCCACAATGATCCGCAGGCTACGCCATATATTCAATGCAGCACTGGCTACAGGATATTTCCCCGACAAGTTTAAACACGCAACCATCACCCTCATACCAAAATCGGGGAAATCAGCACATGAGGTGGAGAACTACCGCCCCATCTCATTGCTGGAAGTTCCTGGGAAACTGTTAGAGAGGCTAATCACACGCAGACTCACTACACACCTTGAAAACAACAACATACACAACAGTAGGCAATACGGCTTTCGCCCACACAGGGGGAACGAGAGCGTTATCGCCCTCACTTACGAGGAGATTGCTCTCGGTCTCGCTAACAAGCACAAGACTAACACCATTCTACGAGACGTCAGCAAGGCCTTTGACAAGGTCTGGCATGACGGCCTCAGATACAAATTAATACAACTACAACTCCCGACACATCTCACACACCTCCTCTGCAGCTTCCTGGACCACAGGACTGCCACTATACGCCTGGGAACCCACCTGGGCACCTCTCTCCACCTGAGAAGTGGAGTACCACAGGGAAGCGTTTTATCGCCCACCCTATATATCCTGTATACAGCCAATCTGCCACAACCTACACCTTACAGCAACTTTTTTCCTATGCAGACAACATCACACAAATAATTACACACCCCTCTAAATCACAACACTTCATGAAACTCACAACAGAAAGAGCTATCCAGAACATCAACACCTTTGAGCACCACTGGAAAATACAGACAAACATCAACAAATTCAAACTCATCCACATCGCACGCAGAAACTCACAACCCATCCCATACACAAACAGAGGCAACATTCTTGGATTCCACTTCGCAAACAATGGATTCACCACACACATCAAACAAAGAATCACCCAAGCACAAACAACACTCACCAAACTCAGACGCTTCACATGCTGCACACCACGAACAAAACTCAGACTTTACAAAACTGTCAGACTTATCCTTGAATACACAGCTATCCCACTGGTTGCAATATCAAACTCACAAAAATAGAAAATGCAATCAGTACAGAACAAAGCACTATTCTGGATACACGGCGCAACATTTCTAGACCGAATTCCTTCAGAAACACTACACAGAACATACAGCATTGAACCACTAAACACACGCATACACACACGAGCAAAAAACACCTGGGCCCGACTACGCGAACAAGAAGACGTACACTACAACATCATTGACAAACACACAAACACACGCACAAACCACACCTGGTGGCCCAGAACATTAACACTCACAGAAACCACAACACCCCCACCCATATACACACGCCCACACGACATCAGCTATGATCATGACTAATATTAAGGACTATCATTAGGCTACTGTAAAAAAAAAAAAAAAAAAAAAAAAAAAAAAAAAAATGGACATATAAAATCAGAAGTCACCCTCAGAATCCCCAAAGGATTGGTTAATCCACGCCAAACAGCAAACTTTAATGGCAAAGAGAGCGACCATCGGCTCTGCCAGCTCACCTGTGAGCTCACCTGCGTGCGACGCGGATTAACCAATCACGGGGGAGAGAGGGCTGGCCACCTTGACGCCTCTCGAAGGTATAAATTCGGCGGCGCTGTTACCACGGCTCGTCACTTTGCCCGCCTCGGCCCGCCTAGTGGTCGTGGGATCAGCGCGACGAATTATAAACGGAAAGACTTCAAGGACTGAACATCTTACAAACTTGCTACGGACTCTGACTCGATTGCCTGTGATTATGGAAGTGCATTCGTGCAAGTTGCATAAGACAGACACGCGAGTCAGAGGACGAGCAAGATGGAGATGTTCTACGGAAAAAGGGAGAAAAAAAACACTCCTAAAAAAGAGAGAGAAAAAAACAGCCTATTTTTTCTGTTTTTTCTTTTTACTTTCGTTGATTTCACATCAATTCCTACCGCACTCCTGTACACTCACTTTGATTTGTTGTGTTCTATCTATTATCCTGTTCTTGTTTATTTGTTCAATTACCCATTTATTTTCACTAGATTGTCTTGTCACCTCGTTACTTTGTTTGTTAATTTCTTTATTATTGCATTCCACTTCCGCTTTTGTTCGTTTCTCTTTATCTAATTCAACACCGTATATATATATACTATGCTAACACCTGCTCTACCTTAGGACCCCCCCTCTTGCAACCGTCAGACCTACTTGTCATAGCCTTCACTAACCCTAAGATGACAAAACACACCGCCGGAATTATTTAATTTAATTAGTTCAACCATTACTACCACCTTGTTTACCACCTTGTTTATCTCCCACATTACCTATCATTTATCCACCTCACCTCCACCCAGTGCTCTTCTTTGCAACTATCTAGCTCAATTCCCCTTCATCACTCATCATACCATGTCTAGTTCTTGTTTGTTTTAGTTCACTGATGCCTAGTTACCAATAAAAATAAATAAAATAAAAATAATTAAAATAATTAAAAAAGATAATAAAAAACTAGGAAATCAACAAATAACTCGTTCCCTTGTTTCTTAGCAATAACGTAAAAAGAAAAAGAAAAAGATAAAACACCTAAATAATCCTAAACATTGTTCTCTCGTTTTTTTATGTTAAGTAGTTAAGTTAAGTAGTTGTTAAGTTAAATTAAGTAATATACTATAGTTTGTGTTCAGTAGATGTTAATAAAACAATAAAGCAAAACAAAAAGATTAAAACTCCATAAACAAACAAACAAACAAAAAATCTTCTGTTCCAAATCAC
>NC_051427.1:612423-625057 GCF_015228065.2 Penaeus monodon
AATATAGAATAGATTTGGAAACAATAGCAAAAGTTATTTTCTAAAAATATAATAAGAGTTTGAGAGAAAGAGAGAGAGAGAGAGGGGAGAGAGAGAGAAGAGAGAGAGAGAGAGAGAGAGAGAGAGAGAGATCTGATAAAATACAGAAAACTACACTACTTGCGTTTACAATGGTACTGAGGATGTGATCTGACCGCCTTCTCTTTCTGCGTTTTACCAGTATCTACTCATCTTTCCTTCGCTCGCCTCTCAGTCAATCTACGTCTTTCTCTATCTTTTTATCTATCTCTCCTTCTGTCTGAAACGATAAATATTTCTCGGCCTTATTCGACACACTTATGACGTCACAAACAAGACGCCATGATTGAAACAAAAGAGCTTCAAAGGCAACTATGTGTCGTGCGATTTGGTTGGTTACCTTCCTGAGAGGCGTGACATAATTGGTTACCTTCAAGAGAGGCGTGGCGAGATTGGTTACCTTTCAAAGAATTGTACTGTGATTGGTTACCTGAGCCGTGGTAATTGAATCGCAGTGTTTGTTCCTTCCCTTCTCTCTGCCCTTTTCACTTTATTCATTAATTTCTAAGTTTCTTCCCTTTTATCAAAAAGATATAGTCGAATTCAAATTAAGAAACGGAACAATAATTAGGAGAAAGATAACAGAAACCAAAAAGGGAAATGAAAGTAAGATACTATAAAGAAGGAGGAATCAATGAAAATAAACCGATTCACCTTGCCCCCCGGCCTACTAAAAAAAATAATTAAAAAATGAGAATCAGCAAGGAGTAACGAAAAAAAAACTCGAAATAAACAGAGAGAAGAAGATAAAAAAAAAAAAAAAATCAAGGTTAACAGAAAAAGTAAGTATTGGGTCGCATGAGGTCATCGTTCTACCTGGACGGCTTCGATTCCGCCGATTTTAGGTCTATTATTCCTGGCATCAGCTGTTGCTTCCACTTTGTGTCAGAGAAAGAGGGGGGGGGGAGAGAGAGAGAGGGAGGAAGAGGAAGAGAGAGAGAGAGGGGAGAGAGAGATGAGAGGGAGGGAGGGAGAGGAAGAGAAAGGGGGGGAGGGAGAGAAGAGAGAGAGAGAGAAAGAGAGAGAGAAAGGGAGGGAGAGGAAGAGAGAGAAAGAGAGAGAGAGAGGGAGGGAGAGGAAGAGAGAGAGAGAGAGAGAGAGAGGGAGGGAGGGAGAGGAAGAGAGAGAAAGAGAGAGAGAGAGGGAGGGAGAGGAAGAGAGAGAGAGAGAGAGAGAGCAGAAGGAGAAAGAGGGAGGGAGGTGAGAGGAAGAGAGAGAAAGAGAGAGAGAGAGAGGGAGGGGAAGGTGAGAGGAGAGAGAGAAGAGAGAAGAGAGAAGAATGAGAGAGAGAGAGAGAGAGAGAGAGAGAACGGGAGAGGAAGAGGGAGAGGGAGGGAGAGCGAGAGAGAGCTGAGAGGAGATAGAAAGAGGAGATGAGAGGGAGGGAGAGGAAGAGAGAGAAGAGAGAGAGAGAGGGAGGGAGAGGAAGAGAGAGAGAGAGAGAGAGAGAGAGAGAAGAGAGAAAGAGAGAGAGAGAGAGATGAGGAGAGTTAGAGAGAGAGAGAGAGAGAGAGGGAGAGAGAGAGAAAGGCGAGCGAGAGGAAGAGAGAGAGAGAGAGAGAGAGAGAGCAGAGAGAGACGAGAGAGAGGGAGAGGGAGAGAGAGAGAGAGTAGAAGAGAGACGAGGAGATATAGACGAGACGAGAGAGAGGGAGAGGAACGAGGAGAGGGAGAGGAAGAGAGAGAGAGAGAGAGAGAGAGACGTCAGATAGAGAGAGAGAGAGAGAGATGGAGAGAGAGAGAGAGAGAGAGGGATAGGGGGGGGGGAGGGGGGAGAGGAAGAAAGAGAGAAGAGAGAGAGAGAGAGAGAAACGAGAGGGAGTTGAGAGAGAGAGAGAGAGAGAGAGAGATGAGAGAGAGAGAGAGAGGTGGGAGGGAGAGAAGGAGAGAGAGAAAGAGAGACCGATCGGGAGAGAGAGAGAGAGGGAGGGGGGGTAGGGACGAGGACGAGGCGAGGAGAGAGAGGAGAGAGAGGCAAAGAATAAAGAAGAGAAGAGAGAGAGAGAGAAGAGAGAGAGAGAGAGAGAGAGAGAGAGAGAGAGAGGAAAAGGAAGGAGAAGAGAGAGGAGAGAGAGAGAGAGAGAGAGATACGAAGGAGAGAAGAGAGATGAGAGAGACGGATGAGAAGAGAGGAGAGGAAAAACGAGAGAGACGAGGCGGCGGATGAGAGAGAGAGAGAGAGAGAGAGAGACGAGAGAGAGAGAGAGGAGAGAGAGAGAGGAGAAGAGAGAGGAGAGAGCGGAGACGAGACGCGAGAGAGAGAGCGAAAGATGAGATGGAGGAGAGATGAGAGAGAGAGGCGAGAGGAAGAGAGAGAGAGAGAGAGAGACGAGAGAGAGGAAGAGAGGAGAGATTGAGAGAGAGAGAGAGAGAGTAGAGAGAGAGAGAGCCGAGAGCGAGAGAGAGAGCCGGGCGATTATAGAGAGATAGAGGAGAGAGAGCGAGAAGAGAGAGCGAGAGAGAGAGAGAGAAGAGAAAGAGAGAGAGAGAGGGAGGAGAGGAAGGGAAGAGAGAGAGAGAGGGATGGCGATTTGAGAGAGAGAGAAAGAGAAGAGAGAGAGGGAGGGAGAGGAGAGAGAGTAGAGAGATGGAGAGAGAGAGAAAGAGAAGAGAGAGATGAGAGAGGGATGGGAGAGGAATACGAGAGAAAGAGAGAGCGGAGAGGGAGGGAGAGGACGAGACGAGAGAGAGGGATGAGAGGAGAGAGAGAGGGAGGGAGAGGAAGATAGAGAGAGAGAGGAGAGGAGAGAGAGAGAGAGAGTGAGAGGAAGAGAGAGAAAGAGAGAGAGAGAGAGGGGGAGGGAGGGGAGAGGAAGAGAGAGAGAGAGAGAGGGGGGGGGAGAGGAAGAGAGAGAGAGAGAGAGAGAGAGAGGAGAGTAGAGAGAAGGGAGAGAGAGTGAGAGGAGGAGAGAGAGAGAGATTGACGGAACGAAGAGAGAGCAGAGAGAGAGAGAGGAGGAGAGAGGAAGAGAGAGAGAGAGGGAGGGAGGGAGCAGGAAGAGAGAGAGAGGAGATGGAGAAGAGAGATGGAGAGAGAGAGAGACGATGAGGGGGAGAGAGAGAGAGAGAGAGAGAGAGCGAGAGAGATCGATGAAGGGAAGAGAGAGAGAGGAAGAGAGGGAGAAGAGAGCGAGAGAGGAGAGAGAGAGAGAGACAGAGAGAGAGAGAGAGAGAGGAAGAGAGAAGGAGAGAGCTAGAGAGAGATAGAGAGAAAGAGAGCGACGAGAGAGAGCGAGAGAGAGAGAGAGAGAGAGAGAGGAGAGAGAGAGAGAGAGAGAGGAGAGAGAGAGGAGAAGATGAGAGAAGAGAGAGAGAGATAATGGTGAGAGAGAGAGAGGAAGGAGGAGATGAGAGAGAGAGAGAGAGAGGAGAGAGAGGAGAAGAGAGAGAGAGAGAGCGAGAGAGGAGAGACGGAGAGAGAGAGAGATGAGAGAGGAGAGGGAGAGAGAGAGAGAGAGCGAGAGGAAGAGCGGAGAGAGAGAGAGAGAGATGGAGAGGAGAGAGGAGAGACGATGATGAGAGAGAGAGGAGAGAGAGAGAGAGGAGGAGAGAGTTTGAGAGAGAGAGAGAAGAGGAGAGAGAGAAGAGAGAGAGATGAGAGAGCGAGAGAGAGGAACGAAGAGAGAGGAGAGACGAGAGAGAGATGAGAGATGAGAGAGAGAGGAGAGAAATATGAGAGAGAGGGAGAGAGAGAGGAAGAGAGAGAGAGAGAGAGAGAGAGAGAGAGAGAAATTTCCTCCCCCGCCTCCTCCATTTTCCTGACCTGTTGCCAAAACCTTCCAACCTGCATTGACCTCGCTTGACCCCCGATTCCCGCGATGTTTTAGGGTCAGAGTAATGGGACGAAAACACGTGATAAGACTCGGAGAAGGTGGAAAGAATGGAGTAAAGGGCTCGTGAATGGAAGGAGAGGAGGGGAGGAGGCGAGAGCAGACCGCACGCACACACATATGCATACAAGCATGGACACAAACAAACAAACACACACACACACAAGTACACATATTCAAAAAAAAAAAAAAAAAAAAAAAGTATATATATATATATCTATATATATATAGTATATATATATTACAATATATATATATATAATATATAATATATATATATACATATAATATATATGTATATATATATATATATATATATATATATATATTTATCAATCTATCAATATAGCTATCTACGTAAGCATATTGACATAAAGATAAAAGTATATAATTACAGTTGACAGAGAAACATGCAAATATATAAACAGATAAAGGGAGAAGGAAAGATAAAGATAAAGAGAGAGGGAAGAAGAAAGAAAGGAAAATAAATGAAGAAACAGAGGGCAGACAAAGGGAGCGAAGTGAAAGTGAAAGAGCGAAAGAGGAAGAAAAAGAGAGGCGGAAAGGAGGGAAGAAAGACAAAGAAATTAGAAATAAGAAGAGAGAGATAAACAGACAGACAGATAGGTGGATAGATAAAGATAGAGGAAGAAAAATGGATAGAAAGGTAGATGGATGGATAGATAGAGAGAGAGGGCGAGAGATAGATAGATAGATAGATAGATAGATAGAGAGAGAGAGAGAGAGAGAGAGAGAGAGAGAGGGGAAAGAAAGAGAAAGAAAAGGCACGCTAGAGGAAGAAGAAGGAGAAGAAAAGAAGAGGTGCAGAGACCGCCTCCGCGTTCCATCGCCGATTTCGCGAGGCAAGTCCAAATTCCCTCGATATGGCATTGGATTCTGACACTTATTGCGTCTCCAGTTGACCATTAACATAAACCTCTTCAAGAAAAGATTTTATGCTCTCAGGACATCGAGGGGGGAGGGGGAGGGGGTTAGAGACGGAGAGGGAGGGGGGGGGGATCAGGAGGGCAAGAGAAATGGCATTTGGTGAGAAATGTGAGGAGAGGCGGAAGGGAGAGAAAGGAGAGGATGGAGAGAGGAAATTGATGATGGAAGATTGGGGGAATTAAAGAAAGAGAGAGAGAGATAAGAGAGAGAGAGAGAGAGAGAGAGAGAGAGGAAAATAGAGAGAGAGAGAGAGGAGAGAGAAAGAGAGAGAGAGAGAAGAGAGAGAGAGAGAGAGAGAGAGAGAGAGAGAGAGAGAGAGAGGAGAGAAGAGAGAGAGAGAGAGAGAGAGAGAGAGAGAGAGAGAAGAGAGAGAAGAGAGAAAGAGAGAGAGAGAGAGAGCGAGAGAAAGAGAGAGAGAGAGGAGAGAGAGAGAGAGAGAGAGAGAGAGAGAGAGAGAGAAAGAGAGAGAGACAGACAGACAGTCAGACAGACAGATAGACAAACAGACAGACAAACAGACAGACAGACAAACAGAGAGAGAGAGAGAGAGAGAGAGAGAGAGAGAGAGAGAGAGAGAGAGAGAGAGAGAGAGAGAGAGAGAGAGAGGGGAATGAAATAGAAAGTGACTGTGAGAAGCAGACTGATATGTATAACGACGAATGGAGAGAGGAGAAAAACGCTGACAAAAACGATGGCAAATGAATAGGTAAATGCACAGACGAAAACATGTTGGGAAAGAAAGGGAGAGACACGAAGAAAAATTGGTGATAAATAAGAAAGCATGTGGTTTTGGGAATCACGAAAATTATTAGCTTCACCTTTATCTAGTTATTTATTATTATTATTTTTATTACTATTATTATTATTATTATTATTATTTTTATTATTACTATTAATATTTTAATCATTATTATTATCATTAGCAATATTATAATTATTATAATCTGTATTGTTATTGGCTATATCATGGTTATTATTATTATTAGCTATATTATTATTGTTATTATTATTACTATTATTATTATTATCATTATTATTATTATTATTATCATTATTATTATTATTATTATTATCATTATTACTATTATTATTATTATTATCATTGTTATTATTATCATTGTCATATTTATTATTATTGTTATTATTAACATTATTATAATTATAATTATTGTTATTATTATTAATACTATTATATCATCATTATTGTTATCTCTATTAATATTATCATTATCATTGTCATTGTTATTGTTACTATTATTATAATTATCATCGTTATTATCATTTTTACCATTATCATCATTATTGTTATTATTATGATGATGATGATGACAATTATGCTTATTATTACTATCATAATATTTTGACACATAATACATGTCCACGGTATCCTAAAAAGCCCGTGGGTACTGACTGCTAAGTTTGTAAGCTATCCAAAGCACAATTTTTTAGACTAGAGAGTGAGATAAAACTGGAGGGCGTCCCGAGAGCGGAGAAATTAGCCTGAAAATGCAGATTTAATTTATGTAAGTCTACCACATTTTAAAGTGAAAAATAATAAATTAGTAGACCCATTTTTTTATGAAACCTATTCACGCAATCCGCTTTGAAACCAATCTCATAATATAGCTTTAATCCTTTGCCGTTTTTTTTTTTCTTTCTTTCTTTCTTACTTTCTTTTTTAAGGGCAGAGAATCAGTCGACAGCTGACACACTCCAAATGAAATATAAGAATATTTGTAATCATTACCAACAAAATAAAAAAGGAAAAAAAAATCCGAAGCCCCAGGGGTTTCGGACAAGGGGTTATAACCTGTAGGTGAAACCTGAATGACAAATTAATAAATGTATAAAAAAATACGCGTGATGGATTATTTAACCCTTCCACAGTGAAGGTCAAGTCACTTTCATCCATGGAAACCCAAAAAAGCCAAGAGAGTCAATCAGGACTAGTCAAACAAAACCAAGCAAGCAAAGCCTGACAAGCAAGCAATGACCTAAGCATGCCCTACAAAGCAAAGAAAAAAGGTAAACAAAAAATAATAGCAACAACAAGCCAGGCGAACCAACCTAGCCATCCCAGCGAGGCAAACAAGTTCATGGAATCAAGCCTGCCACGACATACCAGCAAGCCAGGCGAACCAAACGAGCCATGGAAGCAAACAAGCCAACCCAAATAAATCAGACAATCCAAACAAGCCAAAGAAAGCAAGCCAAGCAAGCTAAATAAGTAAAGCCCACACCCTCCCCATCACCCCGGCCGAGCAGAAGGGCGCCAGCGAGCCACGGCAGACGAACCATCCCAGAGGCCAGACAAACGCAGCCACCCGCCCATTGCCTCCCAAACAAAGCAGACATGCTAAGGAAACTAAATAATCACCCAAAAAAATCAAGCAGACTAAACAACCAAGCAGATAGACCGAGCCAGGCCAAGAAGCGCCCTTCCGACGGAGACGAAGAGGTTGTCCATTAGGCGCGGCTCCTGAGTCGTCCGGGAAGCGAGGTCGTCAGATGCTTCATAGCGCCCACTCAATTTGCGTCGCGCTTTAGACCTTCTTTTCAGATATGAAATGCAGGTTTGGCGGGTGTTCTTGTTTCTCTCTCTCTCCCTGTATTTGTTCATACATTTATTAATTTGTACATTCAGGTTTCATCTACAGGTTATAATCCCTTGGCCGAAACCCCTGGGGCTAACTGTGCTTCGGAATTTCGTTTTTTGTTTGCTTGTTTTTCTTTTGCTTGCAAGCGTGTTTGTCTTTTCTGCGTATTTTCCCTTCTTTTTTCATCTCTTTTCGTCTGCTCATCAACCCAAACCTAGCCAACAACATGCCACCCATCCACGAGCCAATAACATAATACAACAACAGCGCGCCCACCAGACCCAGCCAACAGGACAACAACGGCAGAAGGCGCGGCGGCCCCGACAGACGGAAGCAAGTGATGAAAGGCGTATGCAAATGTGCGGTCATCTCGGCTCCGTCAGCAGGGAGGGAGGCAGCGCCCCTGTTATGATGCATATCATCATTATCATATCATATCATCGCAGCACGACTTTGTTTCATTCTGTTTTCGTCGTGTTGCTCTTGCGTCTTTTGTCGGTGCTGCTGATGTATTTGTGTTGTATGTATTGCAATTTTCCTATATTATTGTTGTGGCTGTTGCTTTTTTCATGTAGGTGTTGTATTTTTGTCGTTGTCTTTGTTATCAATATTGTTATTCTGTTATTAATATTATTATCATCACCGTGGTAATGATAATGATGATAATAACAACAGTAATGACGATAATAATAATAATGGTGACAATAATAGTATTGTTGTAATTATTATTATTATTATTATTATTATTATTATTATTATTATTATTTTTATTATTATCATCATCATCATCATCATTATTATTATTATTATTATCATCATCATCATTATTATTATTATTATTATCATCATCATCATTATTATTATTATTATTGCTATTATTCTCGCTATTATCATTATCATCATCATTTTATTATTATTATTATTATTATTGTTATCATTTTTGTTATTATCATTATTATACATAATTGTCATCATCATTATCATCACCATCATCATAATTATTATGATCATTATTTTTAATAATAATAATAATAATAATAATAATAATAATAATAATAATACTATTATTATCATTATTATTATCATTATTATTATCATTATTATCGTTATTATTATCATAATTATCATTATCATAACTATCATTATTATGATCATGATTATTGTCATTGTTAGCATCAATATTGTCATTATCATTATTATCATTATCATTGTTATCATAATCATCCTTATTACTGTTATTACGATGATGATTATAAAAAATAATTAATATGATAATGATATCGTTGTAATTATGTTATGGATGTCCCCGGTGACTATAGGGTAGAGTTATTTATAAAAGCAATAGTAACAGATACGGCAATAATCGTAATTGTTAACTCTGTTAATTATTTCCATCCCATCTTCCCACAAGCACAAACAACCAAAGATATAAACGCACACACTTTCTGCGCACACAAATATAAGCAAATAAACACCTCCCGCATATAACATACCAAACAAAGAAACATACAAACACAAGCTCCCCTTTTCAAACAGGAACACAAATAAACAAACAAAAAAAAGCAAATGCAATCACGTCTAACGAACAAGAACGCACAAGAGCACAAACTAACAGACAGACAACCCCCTTCCCTCCCGCCTCCTGCACTTCCCATCCCCCTCCCTACCCTTTCCTCCCCCCTCCTGCCCTTCCCCATCCCTCCTCCCTCTCACCCTCTCCCCTCCCCGCCTTTCCCCCGAGCCGTGTAGCTCAAAAGTCGTGCGTATTTTCCCAATTTCCGCGGCGCTGAAAGGCCAGATTTCCGCATGGGATTTTGTGCCTCCAAATGGATGCCTTCGATATTAATGCCCCCCGGGGGTAAATGCCGGCAAAATTAATGCCTGCGAGCGATGCCGTGACTCTGCCGGCTAAATTGCCTTCAGGAGAGGGTATTACCTTCGCTTATAGAGAGGGGAGAGGGGGTCAGGGGGGAAGGAGGAGGGGGGTGAGGAGGGAGAAGGAGGGAGTTGTAAGGAGGGGGAAGGGAAAGTGGAAGCGGAAAGAGAACGGTAGAAGGAGGGAGAAAGAGAGGAAGGAAGAGTAAGGGGGAGGGGGGAGAGGAGAGGAGGAGGAGGAAGAAGAGGGAAAGTATAAGGAAGAGAGAGAAAAACAAAGACACACAGACAGACAAACAGACGAGAAAAGGAAGAGAAGGAGAGGGGGAAACCGAATGAACAAGAGAGAGATAGAGAGAGAGAGAGAGAGAGAGAGAGAGAGAAAGAGAGGAGAAAGAGAGAAAGATAGAGTGCTAGACAGAGAGAGTCAAGAGAGACAGAGAGAGGAGGGAGACTGAGAGAGAAAGAAAGAGAGAGAGAGAGAGAGAGAGAGAGAGAGAGAGAGGAGAAAGAGAGAGAGAGAGGGAGAGAGAGAGAGAGAGAGAGAGAGAGAGAGAGAGAGAGGAAGAGAGAGAGAGAGAGAGAGAGAGAGAGAGGAGAGAGAGAGAGAAGATGAAGAGAGAGAGGGAGAGAGAGAGAGGAGAGAGAGAGAGAGAGGAGGAGAGAGAGAGGAGAGAGAGAGAGAGAGAGAGAGAGAGAGAGAGAGAGAGAGAGAGAGAGAGAGAGAGAGAGAGAGAGAGAGAGAGAGAGAGAGAGAGAGAGAGAGGAGAGAGAGAGAGAGAGAGAGAGAGAGAAAGTCACGAGAGATTCCCCAAGGAAAGAGAGAGGGTGTTCATGGTAGGAGAGGGGGGGATGAGGGGGAGTGGGGGAGGGGAAGGAGGGAAGGAGAGGGGAAGGGGGTGCAAGCAGCCGCCGAAAAAGGGCGTTTACGAAGAAATCCGCTAAAAGTTATGATTGCAACCATGACTCAAGTGCCGGGTCTTGTAAAACGAGATTTTGGTCGACTTTACACTTGGCGTCGGGGTGCAAGGGGGAGGGGGGTGGAGGTGGGAAGGAGAGGGGGTTGGTGGAGGGCCAGGGAGGGAGGGAAGGAGGCCATTGGGAGGGGAGATGGCAAGGGGTATGGGGGGTAGGGAGGTCAGCGACATCTTGGTGCTCATTTTTCATCGCCTTTTTTATGTTTTTTTTTTCTTTTTTATTCTTTGTTGTTTTTTGTTTCACTATAAGTGTGCGCGTGTGGTTCTTAGTGTTCTTAGTGTTCTGCTTTGTTTTTCCTTTTTTTTGGGTGTGTAACAGAAATAGAGAGAGAGAGAAAGAGAGAGCAAGAGAGAGAGAGAGAGAGAGAGAGCAGAGAGAGAGAGAGCAAGAGAGAGAGAGAGAGAGAGAGACAGAGAAGAGAGAGAGAGAGAGAGAGAGAGAGAGAGAGAGAGAGAGAGAGAGAGAGAGAGAGAGAGAGAGAGATGGGTAGAAAGATAGATAGATAGACAGATAGATAGATAGATAAAGTTGATAATAATAATAATAATAATAATGATAATAATAATAATAATAATAATAATAACAATAATAATCTTTATTTCCATTTTACATTGGTTATTATTTACACTAGTACTTAAAAATATTACAAAAGTACAGCCAGTGGAGTACACCAGTACATAAAATGTTACAATAGGACGTATGATAATTCAGCAGTACATAGACTCATACAATAGTACATAATAAGTAGTTTTCACATCTCCTTGAGAATTATCTTTGTCTCAACCTATCTCTAAAAGCAGGTAGGGAACCTGTATTCTTGACCTGGGATGGAATCTTATTCCAGACTAGTGGGCCTCTCACCAGTAACATTTTCGTACCAGTCAGAGTATTTGTTCTTGTTATAAACAAAATGCTCTGTCTTGTGATGGTTCCATCTTATTTCATTCACAGTAGAAATATCAAATAGCCAATCGGTAGGTGATGATTTAAGATTTTATAAATTAAAATACACATGTCATGTGAGTATTTGTTGTCCAATCGTAACCATTCCGGTTGATAAAAAGCAGGGGAAACAACAAAACAAAACAAAAGTTTTTGAACTCGTTCAATATGGGTTTTACTTATTCTTTCCCATATTCTCGAGCAATAATTTATAATGCAGAGTTCAATGGTTGTTCAACCATTATTCGTGTGGCAGTTTCAAACCATTCCCCTATTCTATTAAGATACAGTAGTGAACCGAATACTTTTCTTTGCATTTCATCAATATGCGAGTTGAAGAGCATAAGCTGATTAAATTAGACTCCTAGGTTTTTAATAATTGTGCTTGGTGTTATAGAATCTCCATTGCCGTTTATGGTAACATCCTCGTGTAGTTGTCATATATAGTGCCGTGAACCAATAAATATTCACCGAGTTTTCTTCTCATTAAGTAATCTATTTAGTTGAAAGTACATTTATACTGTTGATAAGAGATGCTCTGCTCTTTCTATCAATGCTGAGATACAATCAGGATTTCAACAAGCTTGCCCTTGGTCAACCAGAGCTTCGTTAACCCCAAATTGCGACAGTGTTTTTGAAATTCCGATTTTTTAAGATTGTTGAACAGGTAGTCCCATGTTGGATGTTCAAGAGAAGGCGCGGTATTACTGGAAGTAGTATTGGAATCTAGTTGCTTGATCGCCTCGTCCGGCATTATTTCTATGGTGTTTTCAGAGTGTTTCGTTCGTTTCATAGATGTACATCTGAAAAAAAAAAACAGAGGTTCTCCGTGACTCTAAGGTCATAAGTTAAATGTCACAATAGATTAAATATAACACAAGATCACTATCATTAGAGGCACTGTCACTTCTTTTAGTTGATTTTCTATAAAAATTTTAAGAGTAGATCGTAGTAATCCATAAAATCCAAAAATTTGGAGAGCTCGTTTGTTTAGTTTCTTCTGTGTCTGCGCAGAGAGAGAAGAGAGAGAGAGAGAGAGGGAGAGAGTGAGAGAGAGAGAGAGAGTGAGGAGATAGATAGAGAGAGGAGGACAGAGAGAAGAAGAAAGAAGAAGAAGAAGAAGAGAGAGAGAGAGAGAGAGAGAGAGAGAGAGAGAGAGAGAGAGAGAGAGAGAGAGAGAGAGAAAGAAAGAGAGTGTAACGGGTCTAGAACCCTATTACATTAGCTTGCAGGGGTATTGATACTGGTTATCGGCTTTCACTCTTTATTTCTGAGAGTTGATACCACGCAGTATAAAACACACGAGACATATACGGGTAATCGGGCCGCGCGGAGGTCACGGTCAGCCCACCCGGAGGGAGGCGAGGGCTGACTTAGCGCGGTGGT
>NC_051427.1:627657-630069 GCF_015228065.2 Penaeus monodon
GATATGTATGAGCAAAGAGGTAAAAACTGTGGAAATTTGAGTTTTGCAAATTGGCGGTGCCTCATTTCTAAAAGATTTTTTATTTGTCTGGTGGAAACCGGTACCGGACCTTGGAGAGAAATCGAAATTACGCGCTGGATGATGCTTCTGGTCCCGGGCCGCGCCCGATACGACTGCATCACAGTGATCCCCAAACGACATAGAGCGATGGATAGAAGGAAAAAACGAAGGACGATCCCCCCCCCCCAAAAAAAAATAATAATAATAATAAAAAATAATAATAAATAAATAAATAAAATAAATAAATAAATAAACACTGACTGAAGACAGAAGAAAGCATGAAAGAGAACGGTCAAGAGCGGGGTCACGTAGGGGAAACTGCGGTGTCGAAGTTGAGCAGCAGTTTCTCTCCGTGGCTGCTCTGAACACATTGCGACGTCACGAAACAAACAACAAACAAGTGGCCGAAGAACAAAGGGTCACTGCGGCACCGGAAGTAACCCAGTTGTGTGGAGCATGAACATGTTAAGCTACACTTATGCCTCGCATTTATCCCCTCTTTTCCGTCTTCGGGCGTGGGTGTTGTTCATGTCTGTCTGTCTGCAGGTTGACCCTTCTCTCATTCTTCCTATCCCTTTCTTTCTTCTCCGTCTGTCTATTTTTCGATGGTTTTAAAAACGCATCTTCCTATATCTGTCTCACTAATATGTCTACCTATTTGTCTCTGTTTATTGTCTATCTACCTACGTTCTTTTGAGTCTCAACGAGCGGTAGTGTTTATACGTATGCCTAATTCTCTCCCTTCTGTACCCTTATTTATTTGCTTCCTATTAAAATGTATGATATTATTGTGATACGAGAGAGCGTAGGCGTGTTAGTGCGCTCTCAGTGTGTTTGTATGTTAGTTATGTTTTGTGTATAGTTATTTCTTCGCCTGCTTGTGTGTGTGTGTGTATGTGTGTATGTGTGTATGTGTGTGTGTGTGTGTGTGTGTGTGTGTGTGTGTGTGTGTGTGTGTGTGTGTGTGTGTGTGTGAGAGAGGAAGGAAGGAGAAGGAGAGTGAATGAAGTGGTTATTACTTCATAAAACGAGAGAAAGCAACTGAGGAAATTTGAAATACGAAGAGAGGAAATTAAATTCACGCATATGAGGAGAAACAAAGATGACAGATTGAGACGAATTTAAAGGGGAATAAAAGAGAAATAAGAAAGAAAAGTCGAAGTAAAAATAAATAAATAAATAAAAGAAAAAAAATCTTATAGAAGAACGAAAAAAATGGAAATTATTCTGATTTTAAACAGTGGCTAAATGTTTTCGTATGAGTTTTAAAAAAATAATTAAAAAATCTATTTTATAATAAATCGAAAATAACCATGAAACAAATATTTGACAGTTCTCGTAAAGTTCGGATATACTAGAAATTGTCATTAAAAAAATAAATAAATAAATAAAATCGCCAACAAATTTTACTTATCTGGAAATTATTCTACAAGAGTTAAATCACTAATCATAAAAAAATAAATCAAAAGAAGTCGAAAAAGTATTTTATCAGTCATGCATGATTTGACGATTTTACTGAAGTAAAAAAGATAAATGAATGAATAAATAGAAGATGGTTTGATATCACATTTCGTCAGCATGAAAAAAAAAATATATCGTAAACTCGAACACAAACAAAACGATTTTTTGACGTTTCTTTTTAAGGCAAATTATCAGAAAATTTTCATGAAATTAAACAATAATAATAATAACAATCAAATGAAGATAAATATAAATAAACATAAATAAATAAATTCAAACCTTGTACAGTAGAAAAGGAAAACAGAAAGTGACGAAAAGAGAGAGAGGGAGAGAGAGTGAAACAGAAGGAAAAACGAGAAAGCAAAGGTTAAAAGAAAGAGAGAAAAATTATATATAGAAATTGAAAAGTCAGAAAAGAGATAAATGTCTTCCCATTAAATAAGTGAACTTTGGGCGTAATGCTTATAACGGAGAGTGGAAGGGATGTAATAAAGATAAGAGATAGGAAAAAAAGGAAGCCGAAATGGGAAAGAGGAATTAATGGATAACGAGAAGAAAGGGGGAAATGAGGGAGAGAGTAATAAATTTGTGCTAAACTTTTATTTATAGTAGTTTATTGAAGTTGAGATGATGATAGAGTGTAATGACCAGGAAGAAAATAGTTTGAAAAATGGTAATGGTTCATGTGCGTTTGTCTGCAAGTTGATCTTTCTCGCTTTTTCTTCTCTGTCTTTCTCTCTCTCTCTCTCTCTCTCTCTCTCTCTCTCTCTCTCTCTCTCTCTCTCTCTCTCTCTCTCTCTCTCTCTCTGGATGTGGATAATTCTACAGGATGTGGATAATTCTATTTCGGTACCAGTTGACCACGTGGGGTTTTCCCGGGAGCATCAGGGG
>NC_051427.1:630169-632669 GCF_015228065.2 Penaeus monodon
AAAAAAAAAGGGGGCCCTTATTTTTTTTTGTTTTTCGACATGTCTTTAGCGGTCGAGCAGATTTTCTGGGGGGGGTGTCCGTCTGCATGCCAAAAGGATGCAACGGCCCTCGCTACCACCACTTTGTAAAAGGCTATGCGTACTCTAGTACAGTGGCTGACAGGGACGCAAAACACACGTAAAGGGGTGAACACACGCTACGACGATGCTACGACTTGTCTAAAGGGGTTAAAGCGCCGCGGTGCAGCCCGCCCGGAGGGAGAGGGCGGAGCTGACCTTAGCGCGTTAGGCAGCAATGGGATTGATACTGGTTATCGGCTTTCACTCTTTATTTCTGAGAGTTGATACCACGCAGTATAAAACACACGAGACATGTCTAGTTATACGGGTAATCGGGCCGCGCGGAGGTCACGGTCAGCCCACCCGGAGGGAGGCGAGGGCTGACTTTAGCGCGGTGGTAGCTTAGCACGAACTCCCTGAGGCCTAGGTCATTCTCGGTATAAGTAGTGACCGTTCCAGCTGGAGGAGCGGTAGCAGCAGCTGCAGGAAGCATGGGGGGGTAGCAAGGTGAGGTCACTGGCTCCGTCTGCTACACTGATTGCTCCACGTGGAAAACAGCCACGTGGTCCACTGGTACCCGAAATAGAATTATCCACATCCTGTAGAATTATCCACATCCTAGAGAGAGAGAGAGAGAGATAAGAGAGAGATGGAAGGAGAGGAAAAGAGAAGAGGGATGAGAAAAGAAGAGAGAAAAGAGAGAAAAGAAAGACAGAGAAAAAAAAGCAAAGGAAAGATAAACTTGCAGAAAAAACGCACATGAACCATTACCATTTTTCAAACTATTTTCTTCCGGGTCATTACACTCTATCATCACCCTCAACTTCAATAAACTACTATAAATAAAAGTTTTAGCACAAATTTATTACTCTCTCCCTCATTTCCCCCTTCCTTCTCGTTATCCATTAATTCCTCTTTCCCATTTCGGCTTCCTTTTTTTCCTATCTCTTATCTTTATTACATCCCTTCCACTCTCCGTTATAAGCATTACGCCCAAAGTTCACTTATTTAATGGGAAGACATTTATCTCTTTTCTGACTTTTCAATTTCTATATATAATTTTTCTCTCTTTCTTTTAACCTTTGCTTTCTCGTTTTTCCTTCTGTTTCACTCTCTCTCCCTCTCTCTCTTTTCGTCACTTTCTGTTTTCCTTTTCTACTGTACAAGGTTTGAATTTATTTATTTATGTTTATTTATATTTATCTTCATTTGATTGTTATTATTATTATTGTTTAATTTCATGACAATTTTCTGATAATTTGCCTTAAAAAGAAACGTCAAAAAATCGTTTTGTTTGTGTTCGAGTTTACGATATATATTTTTTTCATGCTGACGAAATGTGATATCAAACCATCTTCTATTTATTCATTCATTTATCTTTTTTACTTCAGTAAAATCGTCAAATCATGCATGACTGATAAAATACTTTTTCGACTTCTTTTGATTTATTTTTTTTTATGATTAGTGATTTAACTCTTGTAGAATAATTTCCAGATAAGTAAAATTTGTTGGCGATTTTATTTATTTATTTATTTTTTTAATGACAATTTCTAGTATATCCGAACTTTACGAGAACTGTCAAATATTTGTTTCATGGTTATTTTTCGTTTTTATTATAAAATAGATTTTTTAATTATTTTTTTAAAACTCATACGAAAACATTTAGCCACTGTTTAAAATCAGAATAATTTCCATTTTTTTCGTTCTTCTATAAGATTTTTTTTCTTTTATTTATTTATTTATTTTTACTTCGACTTTTCTTTCTTATTCTCTTTTATTCCCTTTAAATTCGTTCAATCTGTCATCTTTGTTTCCCCTATATGCGTGAATTTAATTTCCTCCTCTTCGTATTTAAAATTTTCCCTCAGTTGCTTTCTCTCGTTTTATAAAAGTAAAAACCACTTCATTCACTCCCCTTTTCTCCTTCCTCTCCCCACACACACACACACACCCACACACACACACACAAAACACACACACACCCCACACACCACACACACACACACACACACACAACACACACACACACACACACATACACACATACACACATACACACACACACACAAGCAGGCGAAGAAATAACTATACACAAAACATAACTAACATACAAACACACTGAGAGCGCACTAACACGCCTACGCTCTCTCGTATCACAATAATATCATACATTTTAATAGGAAGCAAATAAATAAGGGTACAGAAGGGAGAGAATTAGGCATACGTATAAACACTACCGCTCGTTGAGACTCAAAAAAAACGTAGGTAGATAGACAATAACAGAGACAAATAGGTAGACATATTAGTGAGACAGATATAGGAAGATCGTTTTAAAACCATCGAAAAATAGACAGACGGAGAAGAAAGAAAGGGATAGGAAGAATGAGAGAAGGGTCAACCTGCAGACAGAACAGACATGAACAACACCCACGCCCGAAGA
>NC_051427.1:640169-642669 GCF_015228065.2 Penaeus monodon
GAGAGTAGAGTATGATAGATATATATATAAATACGATATTATAGATATAGAATCTATATATAATTATTTTATTATATATTAGTATATAGATTATATGATATATATATATAGAAGTAGATATATAATAGATAATGCTAGATAGAGATATATAGTATCTATGAGATAGAGAGCGAGAGAGATATATATCTAGATATAGATATAACTGGGTATATTATATATAATGTATTATATATAGTCACGATAATATTATATAATATATTAGATGATATATGTATGATATATAATATATAATATATATGGATATATAGATAATATAGATCGATATTATATATATATATAATATATGTAATATACTACTATATTATATATATATAATTAGTAGCTATATATACTTATATATCATATCAATATAAGGATATTATGTATAATGATATATATAATATACTTATATATATATATATATATAGTATTTATATATATATATAATACTCATATATATAGATACATAAGATACTATAGATAATATATATATTACTATATATAATATATATATATATATATATATACTATATATATATATGTATGTATATATATTATATATAATACAGATATATATATATAATATATAATATATAATCTATATATATATATATATATATATATTACTATATATATATATATGTATATATATATGTATATATATTAAAATTTATATATATGTATATATAGTAATATATAGTGTATTATATATGTGATAGTATATGTATATATACATATAATGATATATATAAAATTTATTTTTTAAACATTTTTTTAAAAATAGTATTATATATATATACATTATATATACACATATATATACATATATACATATAGATTGTATACAGATTTACTACATATATACATATAGATGTATGTAGATACTATATACTATTATATATATATATATATCATTAATAAATAGACATATATATTCATTACATATATATATCACATATTATGATATATATATATATATATATAAATACATATATATTACATATATAAATACAGATATATATAGTATATATATATTATATGATATATATCATAGATATAATATATAATATTAGTTAGTGTATATATATATATATATTTTTTTTTTTTTTTTTTTTTTTTTTTTTTCTTTCTAACGGTAGCGTTCATGTTGCGGCCGCCGTTCGGTCACAGCATGATACGTAATTGTAGTTATTCTGTTGTGATGCTCTTGGAGTGAGTACGTGTAGGGTCCCAATTTCCTTTCCACGGAGAGTGCCGGTCGTTTACCTTTTAGCAATCATTCTCTCATTTATCGGGTTGGGGACTAGCACTGACCGGGACTGGCCCCGGCCACCCAGTGGCCAGGCAGGACAATCGAGGTGGAAGTCCCTGCCCAGGGAACAACGCGCGGCCGCGTTGTATATCTATACTATCTATCGTATCAATCTAAGAAACATATGTGATAGTATATATTGACTAGAGACCAGATCTGATAATATATAAGTAGAGAGAATCATAGAGATATGGATATGATATATATAATATAGTTAGACATATATATTGATAATCTATATACATTATAGATATATATATATATATATATATATGACTACTAGAGGTTATCATAGATATGAGTAGAGAATATATGAGACAGAGAGGATATGAATGATATATATATAGATATAGATAGATAGATATAGATATTAGATATGTATGTAATAGTATAGATATATAATAATTATAAGATAGATTTAGATATATACAGTATATATATAATATAGATAGATATATATAGATATATACATATATATATATATATATATATATATATATATATACTAGATATATATATATTATATATAAATATATATATAACATATATATATCCTCTCTGAAGGGGAAAGGGCTCGTTGGGACTGTAGCAAAACTACCGTGGCATGTACATGCTCAGCATACCAGCAAGGTCTCACCCACATTCTTCTGAATGGATCCGCAACCACACTGAGGAATCAGAGACCGGAGCAGTCTGGATTACTCCTGGGCAAGTCCACTATCAGACGTATAATACTAGCGCTTCGAGTAATTATGGAGCGGCCCCGGTACGGGAGTTTGGTCGGGGGTGCTTTGCAGCCTACATCGACCTCAAGAAGGACGTTTGAAATCAGTGCCATCGGGAATCGCTATGGGAGATCAACTGAGGTCAGGGAATTCCGATACAGACTTATGGTCTGATAGCAAGCCTCTATACTGGTACTGAAGTGCGGTAAAGTGGGGTGGGGGTATGTCGAACGTCTTCACCTGTTAACGCAGGGGTGAGGGAAGGCTCCGTCCTTGCAACCCACAACTTCTTCCAACACCTGTATGGACTGGAAATGGGAAGAGCTACTAAGCCAAAGTCAGTGTGGAGCAACAATAAGAGCCAATATTAAGTTCTCAGACCTTGACTTTTGCGACGATGTTGCCATCCTATCTGAGTCCCCTG
>NC_051427.1:653646-659283 GCF_015228065.2 Penaeus monodon
GAAAATTCAGGTTTGGGGGATCGTGCTGCTACAGTACTCCCCCTCCAGGGGAGTGAGGAGCGAACGAGCGCTTATGGGTACCAGTATAGAAAATGATGGTGGGCTTTTACTACGGGGACTGGTCTATATTTTTTTATGGAGTGATTGTTGTAGGTGAGGCCCCACAGGTATGACTGGGTGCTAAAATGAATTTTAAAGATCAACGGGGGACCCGACAAGGTAACAGAGTACAATTATGCTCTGCAAGTACACAGGAACAAGGGGAGCCGCTGTCAATGCCCGGTACATTTTTTTGGCCCATTGAGAAATCTGGAAAAAACACACTGAACTTAAGTATTTTGGGGCATGTAGTAATCAACGATATTATATCATTTTTCCTACCCTAAGTAGTGCTGTGTAAAAGGTTAGAATAATTTATATCTTACTTTTACGGTGGCAGGAGAGAAAACCTAATGCCTTCATAAGAAGGGTTTTTCGCTCCCACTGCCAGGTTTTTTAGTGTCTTTACAGTAAAAGTGTTCTCCAGAAGCAACCCCGCTGTGCTCAGAAATGAAGGTAAGTCCAGATGGGTTTAGTTTTCATCGAGGTTTTTTTCTGAATTGTTACCCATTGTTATTTCCCCATTTTCAGCTAATTATGTGTGTTTTTACATGCAAATCAATGATTTTTTTTATAAAATTATGAGTGAATTATGAAGCATAAAATTTTTTGGGTATGTAGCTGAGGTGACAAAAATTTATTAGGGTTCAATACGGTGCCCCCACAATAACCCTCTCATCTCAAATTTTCCCACTGACCTTTCAAATGTGCTCCTCTGCTACCCCTTTCCTTTACTCCCCCCAAAAACCCTCTCACTGACTCCCTTTAAATCCCCGCCCCACCCCCCCCATGTTTTTAAACCCACACCAGACATTCAGTTTTGTGCAAAATTTGATGGAGCTTCCACCCCGGTCGAAAACTTCTTAGAATTGTTTCTTAAAACGCGTCTCGAATTATCTTCTGTAGACTCGGTAACACAGTCGATGAGTTAAAAAAACCCTGCCTTGGTTTGCGTCCGGAGCTCTTTGAAGAATTTTCATATCCTTTTTTAAGTCTTTAGGTGCAAGTAAAAACCTCCAATTTCAAGGCTCATTCAAAGAGGCCGCTTTCATAATTAAAGAAGACATTAGACATTTTTTTAATCATGTTAGATAAATTTAAAAAGGGGGTTTTAAGCATCAGATAGCAAGATTCCCTTTCAAATCCCCCTTCACAGCAAGCTATATTGCTAGACGTTGGGGAAAATCCATACTAGCAGTTTCCTTCCCCCTATATTTCAAGAAAAAGTTTAAGACCTTGCTCCGATGTCTCACTCACGATTTCCCGACGATTTTCGCCAAGCGGTAAGGGAAAAAAGCTCCTTTTTTGGACTTTTGCTGCAAAAGTGCATAGTTTAAAACCAACAAAGCACAAGAGAACACCTATCTCAGAAAAACCATAAGTAAAAAAAAAAAACACCACCCACATTAGTCAAGGGGAACAACAGGCCCACACCTCGGGGAAAGGGCAACCCGATCTTTTCTTGGTAAAATAGCCAAAAACAGGGGAAAACACATCAAAAAACAAACACCAAATACAATACACCAGGCGCAGCCAACCCGCTTGTCACAAAATGGGCCCCTAACCCGGATCAAGTTTTAGCTTTTGTGCGAAAGGCCACAGCCCCGACCTGTCACTCACCCCCATTCTCCCCCACAGGGTCACATTACCCCCGTGAGTGGACGTGCGATTTCCCAGGATAGTAATCAAAATATCACCGCTCTAGAAAACGAAAAAGAACCCCGCCTTTTTTTGGGGAAAAAGCTCAAAAAACCAGATTGGCGTATAGAAGCAAAGTATAGAAAAGTTCACCACATCATATAGACGATTTGCATCCCCAAATGAGTTTTGCAGCCCCCATGTTGCCATCAATTTAAATGATAAACCCTGCAATTTGTTTTTGACACAGGACATCTGCTCTGTGATTTTTGGGAAGCTTTATGTAATTTGGGTTTTATCATTAGTATGAAACCTTGTCATTCACCCTTTTCGGGTTTAAGGAAACACTGCATCGGCATTGTCAGACAGCCCTCAATATTGCAATCAGAAGGAAAATCATCACTATAATTTCGTTGTAGTGGAGTCAAATTTTCCTCCCGGGTATCTATTATTGGGCCAAGTTTTTGTGTCGGACAGAAATTTTCACTGCATCTCCGGAAGTATAATGATGACATCCTTTTGGGGACCCTTCCTGTTTATAGAGGATCCTGACCTTTTCATGCCCTCTGAAATATGACTTATCACACTCACCCCATAGTCACCCCTTCCCTCCCCATATCTCGATACCCCCTTTCCCCGCTCTTCCCCTAACTGCGGCCCCGTTGACCGGGACCAAAGCGCCGACCACATTTTTAAAAAAACCCCCTGCCACAAATCACCGACGACCATGCAAAACCCTTGGGCTTTAAATGACAATGCTCCTAAATTTTTTGCTTGTGCTACCACAACCATCCCTGCATTTATGATTGTGATAGATGTTTTTTGTTCCCCGGGGGGGAGGTAAGCTCTAGTTTTTAAATGAAAAATATGGGTGAAAATTTTGGGAAGCTACCCTTTCCCCGTATTGCATTTCAGATAGGAAATGTCAGGTACACAGATTTAAAATTGAAAACCCCTCACATTAACAAAAATTCTGCAATTATTGCATTATTGTACAGACTTTCCTTCCCGAATTTTATTACCAGTCCCCCCCGTTTTCCAACTGCATCAATTCCTCCCTGTAACATAGCCCCAAGCATATTTTACAACAAACCTTCGACTTCCTGGGAGATAAAATTTTTAAGATTTTTTTAACGAATTTCCCCGGGTATGCCTACAGAGGAAAAGCCCTATCAGTAGTTGTGTTTTTGGCAATTAAAGATCAAGTTGTATTATTTAGAAAATTTTAATTTTTCTCTCCCTCCCTTTCTGAACATGAGAAGAAATTACGGAGGTCTATTTCGGGGAAAAATTAATAAATGTCAGTTCTTCAAAAACGAACCTAGATTTTTTTGGGTACCTCATCTTCTAAAGGTATAGCACCAACAACCTTGCACCGATTTAAACCAAAAAGAACTGAAAGCTTTCTTTTGATCTCTTTGGATTTTATAGACCCTTCATTAGAAATTCGGGTTCATTTCAAACCCCTTCACTAGACTCCCTTTTAAAAGATGAATTGGTAGTCGAACGATGGGAAGATGCGCATTCACTAATCAAAGTAGTGACTAATCAAGGCTCCGCTTTAGTCTTCCCTATTAATTTGACATTTACCCCCCATGGCCAAACACCTAAAAACAGTACTCCAGAAGAGTGGCCATTTTTGGGAAAATTAAAAGCCCAATTGCCCTTTGCCAATTGTGCATCAATTTTGCAAGAAGAGCCCCCAAGATGGATCACAAGTTACATTCCGCATTTTCGGGAACTTATTTTTTTATATCAGGTAGAGGTTTTACATGATCATGGATCTCTCCATCCTTATTTAAAGGCAAAGGCATGGGCTGTGTGTGCGACAAAGGATTTTAGCGAATAATGTACAATTTTGCATTTACCCCGGAAGTAAAAATGTGTCGCGACGACATCAGCGCCCCCCTCACCCCAAATACCGATGCTCCCCACACACCTTTGAATCACACAAAACAAAGTTTTCTGACATTGCACCAGTCTTGGCTAACACAGCTGTGCCTCAAAAGGACCACTCCTCAGAGAACGAGCCCTGCCTGTACATCATCATAACAACCGCATCGGTGGTCACCATAATTTAGATACCTGTTCTCCCACCACTCCGGTCTTGGTTACACCCCCCTACGGAAGATGAGATTTGGTAAACATAATGGAACGATAATCTGTATGGTCCCTTAAATGATGCACTTAAGAGAAATTTAGAAACTTTGCCCAAATAGGCACGTTCGAGTTGGTTATACCTCGATGACAACGGTCTACTTTGCTATAAGTCTAGGCATAGATCAAAGAAGCTCAAGGCATCCCTTAAGCTTTGGGAAGCTTGGATCCTTCCCCTTTTTTGTGAATCAAAAGAAGCTGCGCACTGCGGTAAGCAAAAGACAATCCTTTTAGCTCAGCAGCACTTTTTCCCAAACCTCATTCACAAGGTAACTAAGCATGTGCAGTCAATGTAAACAGTGCCCTTAATATAAAGGAAGCACACATGAACCTGGACCCGCAATAAAGTACATTAACCCAGACTTCCCCTTTCAGAAGGTTTCTTGCAACATGCTGTTAGGTTTTTTACCATCTCACAATGGGAATTGCTGTTTTAGTGTTTATCGATAATTTCACTCGTTTTTTGTGAGCTAATAATTGTACCAAATATATCAGCTGATGTTGTTGCTCAGTTTTTTCATGACTTGTCATTGATATTCTGCCGCCGTGTATTTCTCTTGGGATATTGGACTAGAATTTCAGAGCCAAGTAATGGATAATCTGTGTAAGATTATGAATGTTATATGCATTAATGTATTGCCTTACCGACCCCAAAGTAACGGTATCACTGAAAGGTTAAATTCCTCCATTCCTTTACTCATGAGATCACTCCTTGATAAGTCATTTGACACATGGGATAAATCACTCCTGACGATCTAGTCATGTACCAGTGGTACCTTTCATTCCTCAATAGGTAAATCCCCCCATTTTCTCCTCTATGGGACAGATAAAAGATTACCTTATGATCTTTTTCAGGAGACAAGAACCCCTCATATGATGATAACTATGCTAATTATCTCCTCAATAGAAACAACTCTATTTTTCAGACAGCAAAGCAATTTCTCACAAGCTCTAGGGATAGGATACTTTCATTTCATTATAAAATAGCTCATCATAAAAAAAAATTGTGTTGGCAGTTTAGTATTTAGAATAGTTCGTCATAATTCTGGTATGACGCCAAAGCTTACTCCTCAATTTGAAGGCTCCTTTAGGGTTATTACAAGTTAAAAACAACAAGGCCCACATTAAATGCATACAGTTAGATGAACATTGCTGGTCTCATTTTGATTCGCTTAAGCTTGCCAACGAACATTATTCTCCCCCTAGTGCAAATACTGACCGATTTTTATCTTGCAGATACTACTTTTTTTATCACTGGCATGCCTGGCTCTCTCAACTGCTAACCATCATGCTTTGCCTGCTAGGCTATGAGCAGTACCCCTTGGGCATTCGTTGA
Source organism: Penaeus monodon (assembly GCF_015228065.2). Lineage (NCBI taxonomy): Eukaryota > Metazoa > Arthropoda > Malacostraca > Decapoda > Penaeidae > Penaeus > Penaeus monodon. The sequence continues at coordinate 658,877 of NC_051427.1, forward strand.
GGACCTCAGATGGTGTCACCTATCATAAGCTTGTTATATTACTTTATTAGCCAACAGCTTACTTTCAGCAACAGCAGGCAGAGTGCTCCAAGGGCTTCTCACTCCTCACGGTTTACGCCCTATAATTCACACATTTCTTCTCTCAACGTTAAGCTTCCCCTAAGACAGTGATATCAATTCTATTCTACCTTAACATCTTTTCTCACACTGACCGGTCTCTCATCCTTATTTCACTTACACCTCTCACTACTTTTAAAGCTCACTTTATTCACCCATTGCCACACACATCTAATGATACATTCTATACATTAAACACAACATTCAATCATCCCCAAAGCCATCCATGGTCAAGCAATTTCTTTTCCCTGTCGACTATATAGAGAGACCACAAGAACCAATCCCCAAAA
>NC_051427.1:659383-689383 GCF_015228065.2 Penaeus monodon
TTTTTACCTACGGTCGCCAGTCGGAAGGGAAAAAAAGCTCCTTGTGGCGTTGCGCAAACGTGCATATTTTTAAAACCAACTAAGCAAGAGAAAAAACTTTCCCTCAGCAAACCAAGCAGTAAAAAAAAAAAACACCAACCACATTAGCAAGGGGAAAAAAACAGGCCCACACCTCTCGGGAAAGGGCAATGCCGATCTTCTTCTTGGTCAATAGCCATAACAGGGGGAACACATCCAAAAACATAACCCAAAATACAATACACCAGGCGCACCCAACCCGCTTGTCACAAACTGGGCCCAAACCCCATCAATTTTTTTAGCTGTTGGCAAAAAGCCCAGCACCGACACCTTCACTCCCCCCCTTCTGCCCCTCCCAGGGTCACATTCCCCCCGGAGGGGGCTGTGCACGTTCCAGGATCAGGAAAATCAAAATCCCTGCTCTAGCAACGACAAAAGAAGCCCCCCTTTTTTGGGGAAAACTAAAAAAGACCAATTGGCGATACTAGAAGCAAAGTATAGCTAAAAGTTCCCCACACATATAGACATTTTGCATCCCAATGATGTTTTTCAGCCCCCTTTGTTGCCAAAATTTTAAATGAAAAACCTGCAATTTTTTTTTAAACACAGGATCATCTTGCTCTGTTGTTTCGGGAAGTTTTAAAATTTTGGGTTTCATTAGATATGAAAACCTTGTCTACCCCCCCTTTCGGTTTTACAGGAAACACTGCATGGCCATTGTCAGCACAGTCCTCAATATTGCAATCAAAGGAAATCTATCAAAATTTTTCTTTTTAGTGGAGTAAATTTCCCCCCGGGTATCTTTTTGGCCCTGCTTTTTGGTGGGACTTAATTTCACTGCATCTCCAAAGTAATAAGACTTACATCCTTTTTGAGGCCCCCTCCGCTTATAGAGGGATCCTGACCTTTTCATCCCCATCAGGCAATTCTGATTTTAAACACTCACCCATAGTCACCCCTTCCATCCCCCTTCTCGAGTACCCCTCATTTTCCCCCCCCTTCCCCCAACTGCGCGCCCTGTTGATCCGGGACCAAAACTGCCGACCCCAAATTTAAAAAAACCTCTGCACACAAATCACCGACGACCCTGCAAAAACCCTTGGGGTTTAAAGACAATGCTCCTAAATTTTTTGCTTGTGCTACCAAAAACCCTCCCCCTTTTAGATTTGCGATAGATGTCTTTGTTCCTCGGGAGACGGTAGAGCTCGTTTTAACTGATAAATATGGGGTGAAAGTTTGTGCAAAGCACCTTCCTGTATTGCATTTCAGATGGAAAGTCAGGTCACATGATTTAAAATGAACCCTCACATTAACTATAAATTCTGACAATCTATGCATCTATTTTATACAAATTACCTGTCCAGAAATTTTAGTTACCAGTCCCCCCCCGTTTGCCAACTGCACAAAATTCCCCCCCTGATACTATAGCCCCAAGCATATTTTCAAAAAACCTTCGACTTTCCTGAGAATTAAAATTTTTCAAAATTTTTTTAACGAATTCCAGGTGTACTGCCACAGAGGACGCCCTATAGATTGTTTTTCTGAGCTAAATTAAAGATCAAATTGTCATTTATTTAACTTTTATTGCTCTCCCTCCCTTGCTGAAAATGAGAAGAATTAGGCAGGTCATTGCGGGTTAACATTAATAAATTCAGTTTCTTCAAATCGAACCAGATTTTTTTTGGTCGTACCTTCTTCTAATGGTATAGCACCTAACAACCCCTTTGCACCGTTTAACCCAAAAAGTGAAGCTTTTTTAATCTTTTTTGGATTTTATAGACCATTCATTAAACTTGGGTTCTTAAACCTCTCTCACTAGACCCCTTTGAAAAGAGTTTTTTGGTAGTCGAACGATGAGGAAGATGCGCATTCACATCTAAAGTAGTGATAAAAAGGCCCCCGTTAGTTTCCTACTTAAATTGAATTTATCCCCCGATGCAAACCTCAAACATACCAAAAGAGTGGCCATTTTGGAAAATTAAACCAATTTTCCTTTTCCCAAATTTTGCACTCAATTTTGCAGAAAGAGTTTCCACATGATGGACACAATTACATTCCCTCATTTTTGGGAACTTATTTTTGTATATGGGTAGGGGTTCACACTGACATGGATCTCTCCATCCTTTTTTAAAAAGGAAAAGCATGGGTGTGGTGCGCACAACTAGATTTTAGCAAAATTTTTTTTCAAGTCACAATTGTGCATTTACCCAGGAAGTAAAATGTCGTCGCCGACGCACTATCACGCGCCCCCCTCACCCAACTACCTGACTCCGCTTCCCCACACACCTTTGAATCACACAAAACAAAGTTTTCTGACATTGCCCATTTGGCTAAACAGCTGTGCCTAAAAAGGCCCACTCCCAGAGAACGACCCCTGCCTGTACATATCATAAAAACCGCATCGGGGTCACCATAATTTTTAGATACTGTTCCCCACCATCCGGTCTTGGTTCCCCCCCCTGGGAAAGTGAGATTTGTAAACATAATGGAAGAAAATCTGTTGCCCCTTAAAACCTTAGAAAAAATTTAAAAATTTTCCCAAAATAGGCACTTTTCTTGGGTTTATCCTCGATGAAACGTCTATTTTGCTATAATCTAGGCATAGATCAAAAAAGCTAAAGGGCCCCCCTTTAAACTTTGGAGCTTGGACCCTTCCCTTTTTTGTAAAATAAAAAGAAGCTGCGCACGGGGTAAGCAAAAAGAAACCTTTTAGTCCAGCATTTTTTCCCAAAAACCTCATTTCACAAGGAAACTAACATGTGCAGTAAATGAAAACGTCCCCTTAATAAAGGAAGCACCATAAACCTGGACCCGAAATAAGTACTTAACCCAGACTTCCCCTTTTAAAGGGTTTTTTGCACATCTGTTTTGGTTTTTTCCACTCACAATGGGTTGCTGTTTTAGTGTTTATCGATAATTTCACTCGTTTTTTTGTGAGCTAATAATTGTACCAAATATATCAGCTGATGTTGTTGCTCAGTTTTTTCATGACTTGTCATTGATATTCTGCCGCCGTGTATTTCTCTTGGGATATTGGACTAGAATTTCAGAGCCAAGTAATGGATAATCTGTGTAAGATTATGAATGTTATATGCATTAATGTATTGCCTTACCGACCCCAAAGTAACGGTATCACTGAAAGGTTAAATTCCTCCATTCCTTTACTCATGAGATCACTCCTTGATAAGTCATTTGACACATGGGATAAATCACTCCTGACGATCTAGTCATGTACCAGTGGTACCTTTCATTCCTCAATAGGTAAATCCCCCCATTTTCTCCTCTATGGGACAGATAAAAGATTACCTTATGATCTTTTTCAGGAGACAAGAACCCCTCATATGATGATAACTATGCTAATTATCTCCTCAATAGAAACAACTCTATTTTTCAGACAGCAAAGCAATTTCTCACAAGCTCTAGGGATAGGATACTTTCATTTCATTATAAAATAGCTCATCATAAAAAAAATTGTGTTGGCAGTTTAGTATTTAGAATAGTTCGTCATAATTCTGGTATGACGCCAAAGCTTACTCCTCAATTTGAAGGCTCCTTTAGGGTTATTACAAGTTAAAAACAACAAGGCCTACATTAAATGCATACAGTTAGAAGAACATTGCTGGTCTCATTTTGATTCGCTTAAGCTTGCCAACGAAGCCTTATTCTCCCCCTAATGCAAATGCTGACTGATTCTTATCTTGCAGATACTACTTTTCTTATCACTGGCATGCCTGGCTCTCTCAACTGCTAACCATCATGCTTTGCCTGCTAGGCTATGAGCAGTACCTTGTGGCATTCGTTGAGGACCTCAGCATGGTGTCACCTATCATAAGCTTTGTTATATTACTTTATTAGCCAACAGCTTACTTTCAGCAACAGCAGGCAGAGTGCTCCCAAGTCTTCTCACTCCCCACGCCTTACACCCTATAATTCACATTTCTTCTCTCAACATTAAGCCTCTCTTTCCCTAAGGCAGTGATATCAATTCTATTCTACCTTAACATCTTTTCTCACACTGACCGGTCTCTCATCCTTATTTCACTTACACCTCTCACTACTTTTAAAGCTCACTTTATTCACCCATTGCCACACACATCTAATGATACATTCTATACATTAAACACAACATTCACTCATCCTCAAAGCCATCCATGGTCAAGCAATTTCTTTTCCCCCTGTCGACTATATAGAGAGATCCACAAGAAACCATCCCCATAAGCATGCTTGCATTTCTCCCCCCCCCCACCCCACCCCACCGGCACTGGACACGGACATGCCTTCTTGTTCCAGGGTCCTAATTGGAAACCAAAACATAACATCAGTCAGTGTGCATTCTGCTCAATTCCATACTTGCGTTCAACCATCTCTTCTCATACTCCCAGACGTTAACGTACTCTTTTATTTCAAGCCTACTACAACCATGGTCACGTGCAATAAACAAGTCCTGACATGGCACTACGAGGCACTAATATTCTTCTGACAGCATGTGAATTGACTTCCTTATATTTGCATATCCCAGTATCACATACTTACAGACGAAGTATCAACATATATGCTACCTACTTACAACCCAATGTCTATATCACTGCCGTCCTATAATATCTCTCTCCCAAGCCTAAGCCCCCCTAACGGAAGCCACCTTGCTACGGTGGGGCTCTTGAGGTCCCAATGATCTGGTCACCAGTGAGGGATGAGACAAAATGGCTTCCTGGTGCACTAAGGCCTATGAGAGGGGATGGTGCACCCACCCCTGGTTCATTCCATCTTGGACCAGGGAGAATTCTCCCACGTGTGTTTGCCGTGCGTATCATCCCGTATTACCAGGAGACAGGAGTCCTGGAGGTTGAGCGATGCTGTCATGCTGACCTTTTTTCTGGTTAGATGGGTGGCTTGATCAAGGCCCGGTCAAGTCCATCGGCTGGTCAAATATGGCTAGGGTCAGGCAGGCACTGTTCAGTCGGTAGCGCATAGGTCCCACGACTGCCATCAGTACTGTAATCATTCATTCATCAGCCATTGAGGGTCCGTTGTTGGACGTAGGCCTTCCCCAATTGTCTTGGTTTCATGTTTGGGGAGTTTGGGCCCTACCCCACCGCGCTGGCCCAGTGTGAGTTGGCGGGGTTTGGATGGTGCTTTGTCTGGAACCTCAGTTGTTACCTCCCCGACATCATTGAACATACTCGTTTTCAACAACGGCTGCCCAGGAGCGCCGTATCTAGGTTCGATTTACCTAGAATTATTTAAATCAGCGCGCGAGCACTCACATGCACGCGTGGGACTACTGTAATTGTGGCAGCATATATTTGCTCATTACCCCAAAGATAGCTTCCCCTCGTTGGACTCCATGGTGGGTGGGGGGATGGGGAAATGAAGAATTCTAATTTGTATGAGTACTACAAAAGATCTAGCTCTCTCCCTGACGACCTGCGCAATCCCCTGACCATTCCCTCACATGTTGTCACTTTGGAACCTTTCCAGCTTCCAAAGGGCAAGAATGGGAATCATAATGGTTCCCAAACCAGGTAAGAAGGGGAAAAGTCCTCCTCATTCCACTAAGGAAATCTTTCCTGGTAAATATGAGAGTATTTCATATAGTAAGTACCTAGTAGTAAAGACCGTTGATGGTGTTTCAATCATGGATCTTGATATTTTTGAAGTACATCGGAAAATAGTTGAGGTCAACATGATCCTCGCATCACCCTACAGCGAGATGGAAGCCTAATAGTTGAGGTTTCGTCACCAGACGAGAGTGACCGTCTGCGTGCGATATGCAACATCCCTGGGGCTCAAGTTTCATGTTCTCCTCACAAAAACCTCAATCAGTGTAAGGGAATTGTCTTTTCCCGAGACCTGATGAGGTATTCTGAGGAGAAACTGTTAGAGGAACTAGAGAATTTTAATGTAGTGGCAGTAAAACGTTTTAAGAAGAAAGTTGATGGTTCGGAACAGTCAACACCAGATCTTCTAACTTTTAACACGTTAGTCCTTCCAGAATCAGCTAAGTTGGCATGGTACCACCTCAAGGTAAAGCTATATGTGCCCAACCCTATGCGGTGCTTCCACTGCCAGGGTTATGGGCATGGAGCCAAGTCTAGCTGTTTTAAGGAAAATGGACAACATAGAGTATGTGTAAAGTGTGATACAACAGGTCATCAAGGAGATGACAATTATCCAGGTCCAATATGCTGTTACCACTGCAAAGAGGCTCATGAAGCTTCTTCACAGCAATGTAAAAGGTACAAATTTGAAAAAGAAGTATTGGTAATAAGGAGCAAGGAGAAATTTAGTTTTCCAGAGGCAAAGCGACGTGCCCGTGTGCTGTTTGCACAGCCAGGTAAATCCTTTGCTTCGCTTCTAGCCCATCCTCCTTCCCACCAACCATTGCCCTCCAGTGATTCTTACACCACACACTCTGCCACTTCCTTTAAACCCCAGTCTCCAATTACTGAAACTGCCTCTGGTGAATTCCACCAGAAATGGAGTAGGAGTGAAAGGTCTATTGAGGAGACTCTTCCTCCCAAGGTAAGGTCTTTGGAGCCATCAGGCAAGGCTCCAGAGGCCTCAATGGTGACAGCTCCAGCTGCCACCACACCCACAGGGGCCTCCACTGCTAGGCAGAATGCCCCTGAAGCAAAGGCTCAGGTCCATCCTTTGCCCAGGCAAAGAAATCCTGAGCCTGTCAAATGGAAGCCTGTGGAAACTACTAGTTCCACGGGTATACAATCCCTCAAAAGATTCTCCCAAGATCATGGAAAGGGATAGCTTAAAGGTGTGGGGCAAACCTTGACCACAGGTGCTGCTAAACACCTTATGAAGAAGTAGTTTGGAGAACTGAATACCCTTATCCAATGGAACTGTAGGGGAATTCATGCAAAATGGGAAGAACAGCAACATCTGATAGCTTCATGTAACCCAGTGTGTGTATGCTTACAAGAGATTATTACCAGGAAAATCATTCGATTTCCCTGAGAGGATTCCAAATTTAAGCCCATTATGGGACTTTTGATAATGGACCTCATGGAGGAGTAGCAGTACTGGTACGTCAGGATATTCCCTTCCAGGCCATCCACCTGTAGACAACACTGCAGGTGAATGATTTCCAGTGTGCTCAAGATGCTGTTAATCACTTCACATCATGAATTCACCTTGCAGCAGAAGCATCCATTCCGAAAAGTAGCAGATATTACCGTCGACCTCCAGTACCATGGTGTTCTGATGAATGCCAACAAGCTGTCAGAGCAAGGAAAGCTGCATTAAGGCAGTTGAAACGACGCCCCAGCGATGTAATCTTGATCCATTACAAAAAGACCTGAGCCAAGGCCAGGCGAGTGCTAAAGGAGGCTAGACGGACATCGTGGAGACAGTATGTCTTCTCGATTAACTCTGGAACCCCCTTAGCATGGGGATGGGACAAGGTGTGTAAGAGCTGGAAAGAGCACATCACCGTCACCACCTGCTTTGAAGATAGATGGCATAATCATCACAGACAAAAAAGATGTTGCTAATGAGCTAGCTAAATCCATGGCAGAGATCTCCTCTTTAGCATCTTACACTGCCCGATTCTCCACTGTTTGGGCTGAGCAGGAACGACACCCAGTATCGTTCTTCAGTAGGACTGCAGCAGAACTTCCATACAACATGCCATTTTTGTGCAAGGAGATGGGCTCTGCAGTAAGACTGCCCCAGGAAGTGATGATATTCCATACCAAATGATATCTCACTTACCGGATAGCTCCCAGAAGTTCCTGTTAGACCTATTCAATAGGATCTATAGGGAGGGTACAGTGCCATCTACATGGAAAAAGGCTATAATCATTCTTGTCCCTAAACCTGGCAAGGATACTTCCACACCAGGAAATTACAGACCAATTTCTCTCACCAGCTGCATCTGCAAGCTGATGGAGAAAATGGTAAATTTCAGGTTGATGACCCTTATCAATATAGGTTTAGAAGATTGAGATCGACCACAGATGCACTTGTAAGGATGGAAACTGCTATACAGAATTCCTTCGCACAGCGTTGTCATGTGTTAGCAGTCTTTGACCTAGAAAAGGCTTACGATACCACTTGGAAGCATGGCATACTCTTGAAACTGTATGACAATGGTTTACGAGGAGCATTACCTACCCTCATACAAAGCTTCCTTGCTAACAGGAAGTTTAAAGTTCGGGAGGGAAACAGTTTCTCTAACCTGGAAGATCAGCTGGAAGGGGTCCCACAAGGGAGTGTCTTAAGTGTGACCCTATTTGCCATTGCTATAAATGACATTGTAAAGGTTGTTCCAAGTGCTGTCTCATGTAATCTGTATGTGGATGACTTTACATTGTACTGTTCAAGAGGAAGCTTACAGGATGTCCAAGGACACATGCAGGTTGCAATAAATCAGGTTGCACAGTGGGCAACATGTCAGGGGTTCAAATTTTCCCCAAGACCATGGCTATACATTTCCACAAATGAGGAAAATTCCATCCTTCCCTCTATTTAGGAGCAAACCCACTGCAATTTGTCCGAGGTGAAGTACTTGGGTCTAATTTTTGACTCAAGGCTTACATGGGTGCCTCACATCAAACAGTTAAAAGTGAAAGCTACAAAAGCACTTACTATTTTGCGGGTTCTGTCACATCTATCATGGGGTGCAGACCGCACAACGCTTCTGCGGGTTTACTGAGCACTTATTCGTAGTAAGCTTGATTATGGATGTGAGGCTTATTCATCTGCAACTCCCAATGTTCTCCGGATGTTGGACTCAGTTCATAATGAAGCTCTCAGAATCTGTACTGGGGCTTTCAGGTCTTCACCTGTGGAGTCTCTGTATGCTGAGAGTGGAGAACCACCTCTTTCATTATACCGGGACTACATGAACCTGATTTACTACACGAGACTACAAAGGATTCTGGGATCTCCTACATCCAGATTGGTTTTCAACACCCTTGAGGATAGCTGATCCTTTGGTAGGAGAATGAGGAATCTTGTCGAAGATCTTAATTTAGGTCTCACTAAGGTTCTGGCTGTTGGAATTCCCCAATTCCCCCCTTGGACTAATCAAGTTGAGCTGGATTTGGTCGGAATTGGGAAAGGGGAGAGATCCGAAGCAGAAGTCAGAGAGAGATTTCTTCAGCATATTTCTAAGTACCAAGGATCAGATGCAATATATACAGATGGTTCCAAGTCTGAAAATGGTGCGGGCTTTGAAGCAGTGAGCAGAAGGAAGACTGTATCTGGCAGTCTTTCTCTAGCAGCTTCGATCTTCACTGCAGAGTTACATGCCATCCTTGCAGCAGTTAAGATGACTAGAGATCTTACGAACCATTCTGTTGTGATATATTGCGACTCTCGTAGTCCCTTGCAAGCAATCAAGAGTCGATGATCACGGATTTTCTGTTAAGTATCCACTCCCTTTCCTTTTGTTTCTTCCAAGTCGAGGTTGACTTGAGGTAGCGTGGTAGAGCGATAACACATATAACACATATATACATATATTATATGTAAAGTATGTAACACACACACATGCACACACACACACACACACACACACACACACACACACACACACACACACACACACACACACACACACACATATATATATATATATTATCGGTGAAGTATGCAACACATAATTATATGCATCATTTGTAATGTTTCTGCTTGTAAAATGAACTGTCCATTGCGAACATGGGAAATACCAATCCGTCTGTACCTGACCTCTTAGTGATAGAGATAATCTGCAAGTGTCAGTTTATCATTCGTCTTCCCTTTTACAGATCAGTCTGTACCGGATCCTCCACTGCTAGTGATACTCTCCAAGTGTCTGTTTACCATTCGCCTCCTTTTCCAGATGTTAGATGGTCCCCAGATCAGAGTGTAGAGTGTCACACCTTGCGCAAGGAAATCGCCCTTAGGTCTGTCCCCATCTGCCTGACCCAGGGGTGGAACCGACCTAACCTCCAAACCAATGTCGGGAGGTGGGAGTAGAAACAGCAGCCTGCCAGGCGCCACCATGTTTGCACTGATGACAACACATAAAAATATAACTCTGTGTTCGGTGCCAGCGCATGTTGGTATCAGTGGGAATGAGCGAGCTGATCAGAAGGCCAAGGCAGCTGCCACTCAGCCTTGTGATGCTCGTTTTCCTCTCCCACACACCGACCTGAAACCCAGCATCAGGAGTTGTCTTCGTGATAAATGGAAGGAACAATGGAGGCATATCTCCAGAAATAAACTGCGAGAGATTAGAGATGACCTTGGCAGTTGGGTGACTAGCCTCCATCCCAACCTAAAAGTGGAAGTTGCATTAACAAGACTAAGAATCGGGCACGCAAGACTGACTCATGGGCCGATGATGGCTAAAAGTCAAGCACTTTGTGAGGGATGCCAAGAGCCATTAACGATCGCACATGTAGTGGAAAGATGTGCAACATTCTCAGACAAAAGACGTATGTACTTGTCATGTACACTGAAAAATGTATTAGGGGAGGATTGTGATATAGAGGGTCTTATTAGTTTCCTTAGGGAGACTAATATTTTCAATAAAATCTAATCATGCATATTTTTTATGCAATAATTTTATACACTTAAAGGATAATATTTATGCTTTGATTTTAAATATATTTTATGTTATTTGTAAGATATTTATTGATATATTTTTAAAGTTTTAAATATTTTAATATTTCTATTTAACAAGGCATTCGCATATATATATATATATATATATATATATATATATATATATATATATAATATATATACTATATATATATATATATTATATATATATATATATATATATATATATATATATATATATATATATAATATATATATATTAATATATATATATATATTATATATTATATATATATATATATATATATATATATATATATTATATTATATATATATATATATATATATTTATATATATATATATATATATTATATATCATATATATATATAATATATATATTATAATATTAATTATATAATATATATCATATATATCTAATGTATATATATAATATAATGCTTTTAAATAAAATATAAATATTTAAACTTTAAAAATATATCAATAAATTACTACAATAAATAAAATATATTTAAAATCTAACAAGCATAAATATTATCCTCTAAGTGTATAAATTATTGCATAAAAATTATCATGATTATTTTATTGAAAATTATCTCCCTAAGGAAACTAATAAGACCCTCTATCTCACAATCCTCCCTAATCATTTTTCAGTGTCATGAAGTACATAGTCTTTGTCTGAGAATGTTGCACATCTTTCCACTCATGTGCGATCGTTATGGCTCTTGGCATCCCTCACAAAGTGCTTGACTTTTAGCCATCATCGCCCATGATCATCTTGCTGCCCGATTTCTTAGTCTTGTTAATGCAACTTCCACTTTTAGGTTGGGATGGAGGACTAGTCCCAACTGCCAAGGTCATCTCTAATCTCTCGCATTATTTCTGGGATATGCCTCCATTGTTCTTCCATTTATCACGAGACAACTCCTGATGCTGGGTTCAGGTCGGTGTGTGGGAGAGGAAACGACATCACAAGGCTGAGTGGCAGCTGCCTTGGCCTTCTGATCAGGCTCGCTCATTCCCACTGTCCAACATGCGCTGGCACCGAACACAGAGTTCTATTTTTATGTGTTGTCATCAGTGCAAACATGGTGGCGCCTGGCAGCTGCTGTTTCTACTCCACCTCCTGAATTGTTTGGAGGTTAGGTCGGTTCCACTGGTCAGGCAGATGGGAACAGACCTAGGGCGATTTCCTTGCGCAAGTGTGACAACTCTACACTCTGATCTGGGGACCATCTAACATCTGGAAAAGGAGGCGAAATGGTAAACAGACACTTGGAGAGTATCACTGCATGGAGGATCCGGTACAGACTATTGTAAAAGGAAGACGAATGATAAACTGACACTTGCAGATTATCTCTATCACTAAAGGTAGGTTACAGACGGATTGGTTTTCCCATGTTCGCAATGGACAGTTCATTTTACAAGCGAAACGTTACAATGTGCATATAATTATGTGTTGCATACTTCACCGATCAATAAATACTATATATCTTGTGTGTGGTGTGATGTGTGAGTGTGTGTGGTTGTGGTGTGTGTGTGTGTTGTGTGTGTGTGCATAGTGTGTGTGTTACATACTTTACATATAAGATATGTATATATGTGTTATGTGTTATCGCTCTACCAGTACCTCAAGTCAACCTCGACTTGAAAACAAAGGAAAGGGAGGATACTTTAACAGAAATCCGTGATCATCGACTCTGATTGCTTGCAAGACTACGGAGTCGCAATATATCACAACAGGAATGTTCGTAAGATCTCTAGTCTCTTACTGCTGCAAGGATGCTCATGTACTCTGCGTGGAAGATCGAAGCTGCTAGAGAAAGACTGCAGATACAGTCTTCCTTCTGCTCACTGCTTCAAAGCCGCACCATTTCAGATTGGAACCATCTGTATATATTGCATCTGATCCTTGTACTTAGAAATATCTGAGAAATCTCTCTCTGACTTCTGCTTCGGATCTCTCCCCTTCCCAATTCCGACCAAATCAGCTCACTTGATTAGTCAAGGGGGGAATTGGGATTCCAACAGCCAGAACTTAGTGAGACTAATAAGATCTCGACAAGATTCCTCATTCTCCTACCAAAGGTCAGCTATCCTCAAGGTGTTTGAAACCATCTGGATGTGACGATCCCAGAATCCTTTGTAGTCTCGTGTAGTAAACTGTTCATGTAGTCCCCGGTATAATAAAAGTGGTTCTCCACTCTCAGCTACGAGACTCCACAGGTGAGACCTGAAAGCCCAGTACAGATTCGAGCTTCATTATGAACTGAGTCCAACATCGGAGAACATTGGAGTTGCACTGTATGATATGCCTCACATCCATAATAAGCTTACTACGAATAGTGCTCAAGTAACCCGCATGAAGCGTTGTGCGGTCTGCACCCATGATAGATGTACAGAACCGCAAATAGAAGTCTTTGTAGCTTTACTTTTAACTGTTTGATGTGAGCACCATGGAAGCCTTGAGTCAAAAATTAGACCAAGTACTTCACCTCGGACAATTGCAGTGGTTTGACTTCCTAAATAAACGGAAGGATGATTTTCCTCATTTGTGAAATGTATAGCCATGGTCTGGGGAATTTGAACCCTGACATGTTGCCCACTGTGCAACCTGTTTATTGCAACCTGCAGTGTCCTTGGACATCCTGTAAGCTTCTCTTGAACAGTCATGTAAAGTCATCCAACTACATGATACATGAGGACTCACTTGGAACAACCTTTACAATGTCATTAAGCAATGGCAAATGGTCTACACTTAAGAGCCTCCTTGTGGGACCCCTTCCACTGACTTTCCAGTTAGAGAAACTGTTTCCCTCCCAACTTTAAACTCCTGTTAGCAAGGAAGCTTTGTGAGGGTAGTAATGCTCCTCGTAAACCATTGTCATACAGTTTCAAGAGTATGCCATGCTTCCAAGGGTATGTAAGCTTTTCTAGTCAAAGATGCTAACACATGAACGCTGTGCAAGGAATTCTGTATAGCAGTTTCTACCTTACAGTGCATCTGTGTCGATCTCAATCTTCTAAACCTATATTGATATGGGTTATCAACCTGAAATTTACCATTTTCTTCCATCAGCTTGCAGAATGCAGCTGCGTTGAGAGAAATTGGTCCTGTAATTTCCTCGGTGTTGGAAGTAATCCTTGCCAGGTTTAGGGACAAGAATGATTTATAGCCTTTTTCATGTAGAATGGCACTGTACCCCCCGTATAGATCCTATTTGAATAGGTCTAACAGGAACTTGCTGGGAGCTATCCGGTACCCGTGAGATATCATTCTGGTATGGAATTATCATCACTTTCCTGGGGCAGTCTTACTGCAGAGCCCATCTACTTGCACAAAAATGGCATGTTGTATGGAAGTTCTGCTGCAGTCCTACTGAAGAACGATACTGGTGTCGTTCCTGCTCAGCCCAACAGTGGAGAATCGGGCAGTGTAAGATGCTAAAGAGGAGATCTCTGCCATGGATTTAGCTAGCTCATTAGCAACATCTTTTTTGTCTGTGATGATTATGCCATCTATCTTCAAAGCAGGTGGTGACGTGATGTGCTCTTTCCAGCTCTTACACACCTTGTCCCATCCCCATGCTAAGGGGTTCCAGAGTTAATCGAGAAGACATACTGTCTCCACGATGTCCGTCTAGCCCCTTTAGCACTCGCCTGGCCTTGGCTCAGGTCTTTTTGTAATGGATCAAGATTACATCGCTGGGCGCGTTTCAACTGCCTTAATGCAGCTTTCCTTGCTCTGACAGCTTGTTGCATTCACGAAACACCATGGTACTGGAGGTCGACGGTAATATCTGCTACTTTTCGGAATGGATGCTTCTGCTGCAAGGTGAATTCATGATGTGAAGTGATTAACAGCATCTTGAGCACACTGGAAATCATTCACCTGCAGTGTTGTCTACAGGTGGATGGCCCTGGAAGGGAATATCCTGACGTACCAGTACTGCTACTCCTCCATGAGGTCCATTATCAAAGTCCCATAATGGGCTTAAATTTGGAATCCTCTCAGGGAAATCGAATGATTTTCCTGGTAATAATCTCTTGTAAGCATACACACACTGGGTTACATGAAGCTATCAGATGTTGCAGTTCTTCCCATTTTGCTGAATTCCCTTACAGTTTCCATTGGATAAGGTATTCAGTTCTCAAACTACTTCTTCATAAGGTGTTTAGCAGCACCTTTGGTCAAGGTTTGCCCCACACCTTTAGCTATCCCTTTCCATGATCTTGGGAGAATCTTTTGAGGGATTGTATACCCGTGGAACTAGTAGTTTCCACAGGCTTCCATTTGACAGGCTCAGGATTTCTTTGCCTGGGCAAAGGATGGCCTGAGCCTTTGGCTTCAGGGGCATTCTGCCTAGCAGTGGAGGCCCCTTGGGTGTGGTGGCAGCTGAGCTGTCACCATTGAGGCCTCTGGAGCCTTGCCTGATGGCTCCAAAGACCTTACCTTGGGAGGAAGAGTCTCCTCAATAGACCTTTCACTCCTACTCCATTTCTGGTGGAATTCACCAGAGGCAGTTTCAGTATTGGAGACTGGGTTTAAAGGAAGTGCAGAGTGTGTGGTGTAGAATCACTGGAGGGCAATGGTTGGTGGAAGGAGGATGGGCTAGAAGCGAAGCAAAGGATTTACCTGGCTGTGCAAACAGCACACGGGCACGTCGCTTTGCCTCTGGAAAATTTTCTCCTTGCTCCTTATTACCAATACTTCTTTTTCAGATTTGTACCTTTTACATTGCTGTGAAGAAGCTTCATGAGCCTCTTTGCAGTGGTAACAGCATATTGGACCTGGATAATTGTCATCTCCTTGATGACCTGTGTTATCACACTTTACACATACTCTATGTTGTCCATTTTCCTTAAAACAGCTAGATTGCCCATGCCCATAACCCTGGCTAGTGGAAGCACCGCATAGGGTTGGGCACATATAGCTTTACCTTGAGGTGGTACCATGCCAACTTAGCTGATTCTGGAAGGACTAACGTGTTAAAAGTTAGAAGATCTGGTGTTGCTGTTCCGAACCATCACTTTCTTCTTAAAACGTTTACTGCCACTACATTAAAATTCTCTAGTTCCTCTAACAGTTTCTCCTCAGAATACCTCATCAGGTCTCGGGAAAAGACAATTCCCTTACACTGATTGAGGTTTTTGTGAGGAGAACATGAAACTTGAGCCCCAGGGATGTTGCATATCGCACGCAGACGGTCACTCTCGTCTGGTGACGAACCTCAACTATTAGCTTCCATCTCGCTGTAGGGTGATGCGAGATCATGTTGACCTCAACTTTTTCGATGTACTTCAAAATATCAAGATCCATGATTGAACACCATCACGGTCTTTACTACTAGGTACTTACTATATGAAATACTCTCATATTTACCAGGAAAGATTTCCTTAGTGGATGAGGAGGACTTTTCCCTTCTTACCTGGTTTGGGACCATTATGATTCCCATTCTTGCCTTTGGAAGCTGAAAGGTTCCAAGTGACAACATGTGAGGGAATGGTCAGGGGATTGCGCAGTCGTCAGGGAGAGAGCTAGATCTTTTGTAGTACTCATACAAATTAGAATTCTTCATTTCCCATCCCCCCACCCACCATGGAGTCCACGAGGGAAGCTATCTTTGGGTAATGAGGAAATTATCTGCCACAATTACAGTAGTCCCACGCGTGCATGTGAGTGCTCGCGCCTGATTTAATAATTCTAGGTAAATCGAACCTAGATACGGCGCTCCTGGCAGCCGTTGTTAAACGAGTATGTTCAATGATGTCGGGGAGGTAACAACTGAGGTCCAGACAAAGCACCATCCAAACCCGCAACTCACACTGGGCCAGCGCGTGGGGTAGGGCCCAAACTCCCCAAACATGAAACCAAGACAATTGGGGAGGCCTACGTCCAACAACGACCCTCAATGCTGATGAATGAATGATTACAGTACTGATGGCAGTCGTGGGACCTATGCGCTACCGACTGAACAGTGCCTGCCTGACCCTAGCCATATTTGACCAGCCGATTGACTTGACCGGGCCTTGATCAAGCCACCCATCTAACCAGAAAAAAGGTCAGCATGACAGCATCGCTCAACCTCCAGGACTCCTGTCTCCTGGTAATACGGGATGATACGCACGGCAAACACACGTGGGAGAATTCTCCCTGGTCCAAGATGGAATGAACCAGGGGTGGGTGCACCATCCCCTCTCATAGGCCTTAGTGCACCAGGAAGCCATTTTGTCTCATCCCTCACTGGTGACCAGATCATTGGGACCTCAAGAGCCCCACCGTAGCAAGGTGGCTTCCGTTAGGGGGGCTTAGGCTTGGGAGAGAGATATTATAGGACGGCAGTGATATAGACATTGGGTTGTAAGTAGGTAGCATATATGTTGATACTTCGTCTGTAAGTATGTGATACTGGGATATGCAAATATAAGGAAGTCAATTCACATGCTGTCAGAAGAATATTAGTGCCTCGTAGTGCCATGTCAGGATTTGTTTATTGCACGTGACCATGGTTGTAGTAGGCTTGAAATAAAAGAGTACGTTAACGTCTGGGAGTATGAGAAGAGATGGTTGAACGCAAGTATGGAATTGAGCAGAATGCACACTGACTGATGTTATGTTTTGGTTTCCAATTAGGACCCTGGAACAAGAAGGCATGTCCGTGTCCAGTGCCGGTGGGGTGGGGTGGGGGGGGGGAGAAATGCAAGCATGCTTATGGGGATTGGTTCTTGTGGATCTCTCTATATAGTCGACAGGGGGAAAAGAAATTGCTTGACCATGGATGGCTTTGAGGATGAGTGAATGTTGTGTTTAATGTATAGAATGTATCATTAGATGTGTGTGGCAATGGGTGAATAAAGTGAGCTTTAAAAGTAGTGAGAGGTGTAAGTGAAATAAGGATGAGAGACCGGTCAGTGTGAGAAAAGATGTTAAGGTAGAATAGAATTGATATCACTGCCTTAGGGGAAAGAGAGGCTTAATGTTGAGAGAAGAAATGTGAATTATAGGGTGTAAGGCGTGGGGAGTGAGAAGACTTGGGAGCACTCTGCCTGCTGTTGCTGAAAGTAAGCTGTTGGCTAATAAAGAAATATAACAAAGCTTATGATAGGTGACACCATGCTGAGGTCCTCAACGAATGCCCAAGGTACTGCTCATAGCCTAGCAGGCAAAGCATGATGGTTAGCAGTTGAGAGAGCCAGGCATGCCAGTGATAAGAAAAGTAGTATCTGCAAGATAAAAATCGGTCAGTATTTGCACTAGGGGGAGAATAATGTTCGTTGGCAAGCTTAAGCGAATCAAAATGAGACCAGCAATGTTCATCTAACTGTATGCATTTAATGTAGGCCTTGTTGTTTTTAACTTGTAATAACCCTAAAGGAGCCTTCAAATTGAGGAGTAAGCTTTGGCGTCATACCAGAATTATGACGAACTATTCTAAATACTAAACTGCCAACACAATTTTTTTTATGATGAGCTATTTTATAATGAAATGAAAGTATCCTATCCCTAGAGCTTGTGAGAAATTGCTTTGCTGTCTGAAAAATAGAGTTGTTTCTATTGAGGAGATAATTAGCATAGTTATCATCATATGAGGGGTTCTTGTCTCCTGAAAAAGATCATAAGGTAATCTTTTATCTGTCCCATAGAGGAGAAAATGGGGGGATTTACCTATTGAGGAATGAAAGGTACCACTGGTACATGACTAGATCGTCAGGAGTGATTTATCCCATGTGTCAAATGACTTATCAAGGAGTGATCTCATGAGTAAAGGAATGGAGGAATTTAACCTTTCAGTGATACCGTTACTTTGGGGTCGGTAAGGCAATACATTAATGCATATAACATTCATAATCTTACACAGATTATCCATTACTTGGCTCTGAAATTCTAGTCCAATATCCCAAGAGAAATACACGGCGGCAGAATATCAATGACAAGTCATGAAAAAACTGAGCAACAACATCAGCTGATATATTTGGTACAATTATTAGCTCACAAAAAACGAGTGAAATTATCGAAAAAACTAAAAAAAGGCAATTCCCATTGTGAGAGGGGTAAAAAACCAAAACAGCATTTTGCAAGAAACCTTCTGGGGGGGAAACGGGGTTTAAATGACTTTTTTGCGGGCCCAAAGGTTCATGTGGTTCCTTTATTTTAAAGGGCCCTTTTTACTTTGACTGCCCCTGCTTATTTACCTTTGTGAATGGGTTTTGGGAAAAAAAAGTGCTGCTGAGCTAAAAGGATTGTCTTTTGCTTACCGCAGTGCGCAGCTTCTTTTGATTCACAAAAAAGGGGAAGGATCCAAGCTTCCAAAGCTTAAGGGATGCCTTGAGCTTCTTTGATCTATGCCTAGACTTTATAGCCAAAATAGACGTTGTATCGAGAAAACCAATCGAAGTGCCATTTGGGCAAAGTTTCAAAAAAACTCTTTAAATGCATCATTTAAAAGGGGCCATTTCAGATTATCGTTCCATTATGTTTACCAAATTTTCATCTTTTCCCTAGGGGGTTTTAACCAAGACCCGGGGGTGGGAGAACAGGTATCTAAATTATGGTGACCACCGAATGCGGTTTTTTATGATGATGTACAGGCAGGGGTCGGTTTTCTGAGGAGTGGTCCTTTTTAGGCACAAACTGTGTTTCCCAAAACTGGGGCAATGTTTAGAAAAAATTTGTTTTTTTGTGATTCAAAGGTTTTTGGGGAAGCGGAGTAGGTAGTTGGGTTTTAGGGGGGCGGGGTTTTATAGTTGCGTGGCCCGACGACATTTTACTTCCTGGGTAAATGCACAATTGTGACATTGAATTCTGCTAAAATCTCAGTTGTGCGCACACACAGCCCATGCCTTTGCCTTTAAATAAGGATGTGAGAGATCCATGATCAGTGTGAACCTCTACCTGATATACAAAAATAAGTTCCCGAAAATGACGGAATGTAACTTGTGATCCATCATGTGGTAACTCTTCTCTGCAGAATTGAGTGCACAATTGGCAAAGGCAATTGGCTTTAATTTTCCAAAATGGCCACTCTTCTGGAGTACTGTTCTGAGGTGTTTGGCATCAGTGGTGAGGATAAATGTCAAATTGAAGTAGGGAAGACTAGAAGCGGAGCCTTGATTAGTCACTACTTTAGATTAGTGAATGCAGCATCTTCCTCATCGTTCGACTACCAATTAACATCTTTTCAAAGGAGTCTAGTGAGAGAGGTTGCAATGAACCCGAAGTTCTGAATGAATGGTCTATAAAATCCAAAGAGATCTAAGAAAGCTTTCAGTTCTTTTTGGTTAATCGGTGCAAGGAGTTGTTAGGTGCTATACCATTAGAAGATGAGGTACGACCAAGAAAATCTAGGTTCGATTTGAAGAACTGACATTTATTAATGTTAATCCCGCAATAGACCTGCCGTAATTTCTTCTCATGTTCAGCAAGGGAGGGAGAGCAAATTAAAATGTCTAAATAAATGACAACTTGATCGTTAATTAGCTCAGAAAACACAACTACTGATAGGGCGTTCCTCTGTAGGCAGTACACCTGGGAATTCGTTAAACAAATCTTGCAAAATTTTATATCTCTCAGGAAAGTCGAAGGTTTGTTGTAAAATATGCTTAGGGCTATAGTTATCAGGGGAGGAAGTTGATGCAGTTGAGCAAACGGGAGGGGACTGGTAACTCAAATTCATGGACAGGTAAGTCTGTATACAATAGATGCAATAGATATGTCAGAATTTATAGTTAATGTGACGGGGTTCATATTAATCATGTGTACCTGACATTTCCTATCTGTAATGCAATACAGGGAAGGTAGCATTGCACAAACTTTCACCCATATATTATCAGTTAAAACTAGAGCTCTACCGTCTGCCGAGGAACAAGAGACATCTATCAGCAAATCATGAAATGCAGGGATGGTTGTGGTAGCACAAGCAACAAATTTAGGAGCATTGTCATTTAAAGCCCAATGGTTTGCATGGTCGTCGGTGATTTGTGTGCAGAGGTTGTTTTAATGTGGTCGGCAGCTTTGGTGCCGGATCAACAGGGCGCGCAGTTAGGGGAAGAGCGGGGGAATGACGGGGTACTCGAGATATGGGGATGGAAGGGTGTGACTATGGGGTGAGTGTGATAAGTCATGAATTGCCATGATGGGCATGAAAAGGTCAGGATCCATCTATAAGCAGGAAGGGGTCCTCAACAGGATGTACAGTCATTATTACTTCGGAGATGCAGTGAAATTACTGTCCGACACAAAAAGCTATGGCCTAATAATAGATACCCGGGAGGAAAATTTGACTCCACTACAACGAAATTATGAGTGATGATTTTCCTTCTGATTGCAATATTGAGGACTGTGCTGACAATGGCCGATGCAGTGTTTCCTGTAATCCCGCAAAGGGTGATATGACAAGGTTGCATATCTAATGATAACCCAAAATTACATAAAGCTTCCAAGAACACAACAGAGCAAGATGATCCTGTGTCTAAAAACAAATATGCAGGTTTATCATTTAACATTGATGGCAACAATGGTGGCTGCAAATCATCATTAGGGATGCAACTCGTCTATATGATGTGGTGAACTTTTAGCTATACTTTGCTTCTAGTATCGCCACATCTGGTCTTTTTGAGCTTTTCCCTAAAAAATGGCGGCTTCTTTTGTCGTTGCTAGAGCAGGTGATATGTTTGATTTACCTGATCCTGGAACGTCGCACAGTCCACTCACGGGTGTGAATGTGACCCATGGTAGGGGCAGAATGGGGGTGAGTGACAGGTGTCGGTGCTGTGGCCTTTCGCACAACAGCTAAAACATTGATCCGGGTTAGGTGCCCAGTTTGTGACAAGCGGTTGGCTGCGCCTGGGTGTATTGTATTTGGTGTTATGTTTATTTGGATGTGTTCCCGTGTTATGGCTATTGTACCAAGAAGAAGATCGGCATTGCCTTCCCTGAGAGGTGTGGGCCTGTTGTTCCTCTTGACTAATGTGGTGTGGTGTTTTCTTTTTTTACTGCTATGGTTTGCTGAGATAGGTGTTGTTCTCTGTGCTTATGTTGGTTTTAAAACTATGCACGTTTGCAGCAACAGTCACACAAGGAGCTTTTTCCCTTACCGACTTGGCGAACTCGTCAGGTAACTACGTGAGTGAGACATCGGAGCAAGGTCTTCAAACTTTATCTTGAACTGATAGGGGAAGGGAAGCTGCTAGTATGGATTTTACCATACACGTCATAGCAGATATATGCTTGTCTGTGAAGGTGGATTTGAATGGGAAGTCGTTGCTATCTGCAATGCTTAATACCCATTTCCAAACCTTTATTCTAACATGATTAATAAATGATCTAATGTCTTCTTCAGATTATGATGCAGGCCTCATTTGAATGAGCCTTGCAAATTGGAGGTTATGACTTGCACCTAACGACTTAAAAGAGGATATGAAAATGTCTTCAAAAGAGCTCCAGGTACGCAACTCAAGGCAGGGTTTTTAACTCATCGACTGTGTTACCGATGTCTACAGAAGATAATTCGAGACGCGTTTTAAGAAACAACTTCTAAGAAGTTTTCGACCGGGATGGAAGCTCCATCAAATTTCTGCACAATACTGAATGTCTGGTGTGGTTGGAAAGTCATGGTGGGGGTGGAGCGGTGATTTAAAGGAGAGTCAGTGAGAGGGTTTAGGGAGGAGTAAGAGGAAAGGAGTAGCAGAGGAGCAGCAGTTGAAGGTTCAGTGTGGAAATTCAGAGAATGAGAGGTTGATTGTGGGTGCACCGTATTGAACCCTAATAATATTTCTGTCACCTCAGCTACATACCAGAAAATTCTACTGCTTCATAATTCACTCATGAATGTTATAAAACTAAATCATATGATTTGCATGTAAAATCACACAGTAATTAGCTGAAAATCGGGAAGATAACAATGCGGTAACAATTCAGAAAAAGACACTCGATGAATATCTAATCCTCATCTGGAACTTACCTTCATTTCTGAAGCACAGCGGGCTTGCTTCTGGAGAGACACTTATTACTGTAAAGACACTAAAAACATGGACATGTGGCGAGCGAAACACATATCTTATGAAGGCATTAAGGTTGATCTCTACCTGCCACCAGTATGTAAAGAATATAACATTATATCTAACTTCACACAGCACTACTTAGGTGTAGGAAACATGATATGATATATCGTTAGATTATCTACATGCACACAAAGTACTTAAGTTCAGTGTAGTTTCTCCAGATTGGCTCAGACATGGTCCAAAACAATGTACGCGGTCATTGGACAGCGGGCTCCCCTTGTTCCTGTGTACTTGCAGAGCATAATGTGTACTCTGTGTACTCTTGTCGGCTCCCCAGTTGATCTTTAACTTCATTTTCAGCACCCAGTCATACCTGTGGGCACTCACACCTACAACAATCACTCCATAAAGAGAATATAGACCAGTCCAAGTAGTAAATGCCACACCATCATTTTCTATACTGGTGACCCATAGAGCGCTCGTTCGCTCAGCTCACTCTCTGGAGGGGGAGTAGCTGTAGCAGCACGATCCCACAACCTGAAGTTCAGTTTAGTTTCCCCAGGTTGGGTCACACCAGGTCCATAGCCATGTCTGCGCTTACTGAACAACTGGCTCCCCTCGTTCGCTGCGCGATTACACAGCGCACATGTATATATATATATATATATATATATATATATATATATATGTATGTACGTATATGTATGTATACATATATGTATATATATGCATATATATGTACATATATATATATATATATATATATGGAATTTAGAGTGGTATCGAGGGGTGTGTTCCAGTCGAGCTAGAATTCCAGAGTGAAAATGTGGATATTCACGAGTTAAATTCTCCGTTGTCGGCAGTGCCAGGAGGTCGCCGGTTGTTAGGAGTGCCCAGTTTCGTCCTTTTCCTGATTTGGCTGGGAGTTCAAGTCGTCTCCAACCTGTGGAGGAGCAGACAGTTAGTCTCTGCCCTCGGGTCAGGCTGATCAGGACGGACCTAAGGGCGATTTCCCAGCGCAAAGCTTAACACGCACTTACCGAGGCGCGACACTGATCTGGGGACCATCAAATATCTGGAAAAGCACACACACACACAAACACCCACATCACACACACACGCACACACATATAAATGTATATATATATATATATATATATATATATATATATATATATATATATATATATATATATGTATATATATTGCTACGCCAGTGGGTCTTTGTCTCTGTGCGAAACATGTGTTAACATGAAGGGACCTGGGCAAACATGACGCAGCTGGCTGTGAGCGGAGGAGCGGAGGAACAAGCCGTGGGACGCAGTTGGGTGCTGCTCCTGTGAAGACCTCGTGTGTGCCCTTGTGACCTGAGATAAACCTTGTGTTGCCCTGTTATAAGCTGTATTGTGCTGTGTGACATGCTGGTTTCCCCCCTGTATTGTGCCTATAGAAAAGTGTACGGGTAAATAACTTGTGTAAATAAAGGAAAGACTGTCATTTTGTGTTTACTTCGTGCCCTGCCTCGCCACTTGGCATTTCCTCTCCTGGTGTTCGGTGTTCTGGGACGCTGTGGTGTTCGGTGCCTCTTGGAGCTGTTCAGTGTTCACGACCCTGTATATAACACGCCGTCTGCCTAGCCTGCCTTGTGTTGGTGGCAGAGAGACGAGGTGGTCGGCGTAACAATTGGTGTCAGGAGTGGGATTTGTGATATTTGATCAGTGAGAGCGCCGATTTATCATGTTCTCCAAAGATGGCGGCAGCCATGAATGAGAGGAGGCTATGACTGAGGCAGGCATGAGTGAGGTGAAGCCGAGCCAATTGGACCTGATCACTGCCATGCTGGCCGGTATGAGGGAAGAAATGGCACAAAGGGCAGAAGAGCAGGCACAGACGGCACGCGAGCAGGCGCACCATCTCGTCGAGATGCAGGCAAGGAAGGCAGAGGAACAGTTCTGCTAACTTGTTGAGGTGCTACAGAGCAATCTCGCATCTGTGAAGATGGAAACTCAGCAGTACACCGACAAGGCCTGCAACAACGTGAAGAGTGAACTGATGGAGGAGCTGCAGACTCTGAAGGGCGAGGTTCAGGGCCTGAGGGAGGAAGTGAAGAAGGAAAGGCGGCGTCACGAGGTAGTAACGTTGCAAGCAGAGAAGGCAGACGAGGTTCTGGCAACAGATGCTAGAGTGTCAGATTTACTGGGGTCTGCCTGGGGTCTGTGGCAGGAAACCCCCGGGCCTCACAGCGTCGTGTCGCAGCCAGTGGTCGCTGCAGAAGGCTGGGGACCCATCGGAACCGCTCCCTTGGGTATAGGTGGCGGCAAACTCGGACCCGGTCAACCTGCCTCGTTGCCTCCCTCACCCCCTTCCTCCCCCCCAGGTGTGTTAGTTCACGGCACGCGTTCTCCACCCTGCAGCCCCTCGGCCTCCAGACATTCTGTGAGGCGTAAGCCAGCTGAGTACGACGGGAAGGTGGCCTGGGAGGCATATGTTGCCCAATTTGAAATGCTGGCATCTGCCCAGGGCTGGAGCCAGGAAGAGAAGGCCCTGCAGCTGGTAACAGCGCTAAGGGGCCCCGCGGTGGAAGTGTTGGGGCATCTGCCGCCATCCCAACATGCCTCTTACATCAGCGTGGCAGAGGCTTTGAAACGCCGTTTCGGGCACCACCACCAGGCCGAGGTATATTGGGCCCACTTGAAGAAGCGGACTCGTGAGCGTGGCGAGACACTGTCCCAGCTGGCGCAGGATGTGGAGGCGCTGGTAAGGAGGTCGTACCCCTGCGGCTGCGGAAGAGATGATCGTGGTCCTGGCCCGTGATTTCTTTGTTGACGCTTTACAGGACCAGCAGCTGCAAATCTACGTCAAGCAGGCACACCCTGAGGACCTGCAGGTGGCGCTGGCGAGGGCCTTGGAGTTCGAGGCCTTCCTGAAGGCAACGAGTGGCCTAGGGCCAGCTGCTCAGCCCCACCGTGACCTCCAGGGCCGGAAGGCTAAAGTGGAGAAAATAGCATTGAGGAAGGTGAGCCCGAGAACTTTCCAAGGCTTGTGTTGGGGCTGCGGAGAGGTAGGGCACAGACGTAGTCAGTGTCAGAGGGAGCGGAGAACACGTCCTCTCAACCGGACGGATTCTGATGCCTTCCAGCAGTGCTGCAAGGACTGTGGCAGGTATGGTCACCATCCGAGTGCATGTCCTAAGGCTAAGGAAGTGGTACAGGCGGAATAGGCTGGAGAAGGGGGCCGAAACCCAGCCGTCCTCGGTTCCCGGGCCCCGACTTGGGTAAGCTGCCGTCGAACCAGCACGATGCAGGTGGAGGGCTCAATAGATGGGAAGCCATGCCGCCTGACAGTGGACACTGGGGCTGAGAAGACCCTAGTGCGGCCTGATATGTTGGCCACTATGCGATTTCCAGACGCACCACAGAGACTGTGTGGTGTCACGGGGCATGGTGTGCAGCTCAAGGGGCCAGTGGAGGCTCGTATTGGCGTGGGCAGCACAGTGCAGCGGCTGCCGGTGTATGTGGCCGATCTGGACGAGCACTGTTTGCTGGGCCTTGACTACCTGACGCAGAGTAAGGCGTGTGTCGACCTTGGACGGAAGTTGGTGAGGGTGCACGGTGAAGAGGTGCCCTTGCTTCCAGAGGTTGGCTGTGCAGAGGTAGTTACAGCTGAGCGACTGCACCTTGCCCCCAGGACAGAGTCTAGAATCCGGTGTCGACTGTCAAGAGTGATGCGTGGAGTAGAGGGCCTTGTGGAGCCCATTCAAAACCTGCAGCTGGCTGATGGCGTAGCGGTTGGACGGAGCCTTATTGGAGCAGGGAAGGGGTTAGTTACAGTGTTGGTAGCTAACTTCTCCGATAAGGCCCAGAAGGTGCCAGCTGGTGCAAAGCTAGGCACTTGTGAGGAAGTGGAGCGTCCAGAAAAGTCGTCGTGGAGCGAGGAGTTGGTTGGTGTGGGGCCGTTGCCTGACTTCCTCGAGGACTTGGCGCACCGGAGCGCCGCTAACCTGATGGAAGCACAGACAGAGAAGATGCGTCACACCCTGTCTCAGTATGCAGATGTGTTTAGCAGGGGTGACTTGGACCTGGGCCGCACAGGATTGGTGAAGCACCACATTAACACTGGAAGTAGTTTGCCCATCAAGAGCCCCCCCCCCGACGTATTGCACCAACCAGACGAGAAGAGATGCAGCGCACTGTCAGTGAGCTGGCGGCACAGGGGGTGATTGAACGGTCAGACAGTCCATGGTCATCAGCGGTAGTCCTGGTGAAGAAAAAGGACGGCACACATCGCTTCTGTGTGGACTACCGGGTGCTGAATGACATGACTATCAAGGACTCATACCCATTGCCGAGAATTGATGACACACTTGATGCATTGGTGGGGGCCAGGTGGTTCTCCACACTCGACCTGAAGTCGGGTTATCACCAGGTGGAGATGGCGGAAGAGGACAAGCCAAAGACTGCCTTTTCCTTCGGGCAAGGCCTGTGGCAATTCAACGTCATGCCCTTTGGTCTCTGCAATGCCCCTGGTTGTTTCGAGCGCCTGATGGAGAGGGTATTGGATGGCCTGCAGTGGAAGACGGCACTTGTCTACATTGATGGCGTCATCGTCTTCGGGAGCACCTTCGAGGAGGAGCTGGAGCGGCTAGAGGAAGTACTACAGCGGTTGAGGAAGGCCAACCTCAAACTCAGCCCCAAGAAATGCTCGATGTTCCAGCATGAGGTGCCATTTCTGGGGCATGTAGTCAGTCAAGACGGTGTGCGCACCGACCCACAGAAGGTGGCGGTGGTGGAGAAGTGGCCAACAGTTCCCACCAATGTGGTGGAAGTCAGGAGCTACCTGGGCCTGTGCACATACTACCGCCGCTTTGTACAGGACTTCGCCAGTGTAGCGGCTCCTCTCCACCGACTTACACGAAAAGGGGAGTGCTTCCAGTGGGACGAGGCGTGTCAGTCTGCATTTGACAACCTGAAGAAGGCCCTGATGGAAGCACCGGTCTTGCCCTATCCGGACCCGAAGCTCCCATACCTGTTGGACACTGACGCTAGTGCGGAAGGCATCGGGGCAGTTTTGTCACAGATAAAGGATGGGAAGGAGTATGTCGTGGCCTACTACAGTGCCAAGTTCAGCAGGCCTGAACGCAACTATTGTGTAACAAGGGAAGAGTTGCTGGCGGTGGTGAAGAGACTCGAGCACTTTCACCATACCTCTACGGTGCCGAGTTCACCATCCGGACTGACCATGCTGCCCTACAGTGGTTGAAGTCGCTGAAGGTAGCAGAGGGTCAGCTGGCAAGGTGGTTAGGGCGCCTTGAACAGTACAACTACCACATCGTCCACCGCCCGGGTCGTGTCCATTGCAACGCTGACAGCCTGAGTCGACGCCCGTGTGAGGCTAGTTGCTCACACTGTGTCCAGAAGGACTCTGATCCTGTGTGCCTCCGTCTGCAGGTGCTGGAATGTGCCACTAAAGGGGATGATGAGTGGCGTAAGGCACAACGTGAGGACTCTGACCTTGCTCCCATTGTCCGGTGGCTTGAGGCTCTCAGTGGACGCCCCAGTTGGGAGGCCGTGGCTGCGGAGAGCCCCACCACAAAGTGTCTGGTGGACCAGTGGGAAACATTACGAGTGGATCAAAGCGGTTTGTTACTGAAGCGCTGGGTGCAGTTGAGTGAAGTGGACAGTGACACGTGGGTAGTTGTAGTACCCAGAGCCATGCGTGCTGAGTTGCTGAGGGAATTACATGCCGGTTTACCAGTGGCCACTTGGGCGAGAAAAAGACCCTGAGCCGTCTCCGTCAACGTTTCTACTGGGTGGGCATGAGAAGTGATGTGTCTGAGTGGTGTAGAGCATGTCATGTGTGCAGTGCAAAGAAGGGCTCCGCTAGAAAGAACCGTGCCCCGTTACAGGTGTACTGTGTGGGAGCACCCATGGAACGGGTGGCAATAGACATTGCTGGTCCGCTGCCTCTCACGCCACAAGGAAACCGATACATCTGTGTGGTAATAGACTATTTCTCAAAGTGGCCTGAGGCATATGCACTACCCAACCACGAGGCCGAGACCGTGGCTGGCGTGTTAGTGAATGAATTCATTACCCGTTTTGATGTGCCTTCTGAACTGCACTCTGACCAAGGCCGTGAGTTTGAGTCACGAGTGTTCCGTGAGTGTTGCGAGCTGTTAGGGGTGCGCAAGACACGGACGACACCCCTCCATCCACAGTCCGATGGTATGGTGGAGCGGTTTAACCGTACCCTTGCTCAACAGTTAGCCAAATATTGCAGGGAAAGTCAGGAAGACTGGGATGTCAAGCTGCCCGCCATGCTCATGGCCTACCGGTCTGCTGTGCATGAGGTAACAGGCTTCACACCTGCCCGACTCATGTTTGGCCGTGAGCTCAGGCTACCAGTGGATTTGGCCACAGGGCGGCCACCCGACGTGAACTTGCCAACTGTCACATCCAGCTATGCAGTGGCACTGCAGGAGAACCTGGCAGAGGTGCACCGACGAGTGCGTGGCAAGCTCAAGGTAGCCGGCCATGCCATGAAGGAGACCTATGACCGGTGCATGAGGGAAGTGAGGTACAACATAGGTGACAGAGTGTGGCTGCATAACCGGCGTCGGAAACGAGGGCTCTCGCCGAAGCTACAGAGCCCCTGGGAGGGGCCATACACGGTGGTAGCGGCCCTCTCTGATGTCACCTATCGAATTCGCAGAGGACGAAAACTATTGTCTGTTGTCCACGTAGACCGGCTGTGGCGTTACCATGGGCCAGGAAGCTACTCCTGGGGCCATGGTGAAAAAGAAGATGAAGTTAGCCCCAGTAGCGGCGATGAGGACGTGGCAGACGCTGACCGAGATGAGGACGAGCATTTGGACGGTGAGGGCGATGCAACAGACGTCAGTGGTGACCATGAGCCAGGTCTTGGGACAGGAGATACCCCTCTGGGTGCCACTGCCAATCTACCGCCGCCCACACCTCCTCCAGAGCGACCCCAGCGAGAGCGAAGAAAGCAGCGCTGGATGAAAGATTTTTGTGTTTCTGAGAACTGATTTTATTTAAATTTTCTGTAGTTTGTTTCAGGTTTAGGTATGTCAGAGCAGACGGGTCGTCTGCTTGATAGAGGGGGATAGTGCTACGCCAGTGGGTCTTTGTCTCTGTGCGAAACATGTGTTAACATGAAGGGACCTGGGCAAACATGACGCAGCTGGCTGTGTGCGGAGGAGCGGAGGAACAAGCCGGGGCACGCAGTTGGGTGCTGCTCCTGTGAAGCCCTTGTGACCTGAGATAAAACTTGTGTTGCCCTGTTATAAGCTGTATTGTGCTGTGTGACATACTGGTTTCCCCCCTGTATTGTGCCTATAGAAAAGTGTACGGGTAAATAACCGTCATTTTGTGTT
>NC_051427.1:733764-736264 GCF_015228065.2 Penaeus monodon
TGAAGTTGGTGGAAATGGCTATGGCTACTCTATGTGGGTGATAACCATCACCGCAGCCTGCATTAGTAGTAGGCATATCCACCCATGGGTGTGTGCTTCACGTGCATGGTGATGTGAAGCGATGGTGTGGTAGCCTAGATAGTGTTAAGTGCTTGCATGCCTTCTCGCTTGCAGCTTCCACCCCTGGCTAGCCCAGTGCGAAAAAGGGAGCAGCTTCTGCATAAGTCCCCCCCTGCCAGGTCACAGCCTCTCCATCATTAAGACTTCTGCAGTGCCTCCTCGTGGTCACCCATGGGAACTGGGTACCTTGCGTCCCAGGCTAAATCTGTGGGGATCTCGGGGGCAGCAGGGGGCCCCAGAGATACGAGTTAGGCCCCCGGCGTGTGGACACGCTCTGGCTTCATACCAACTCCTCCCCCTAGCCACCCCTGGGGTAAGGGGGCGGCTCGGGGGAGGTGGGCCTTGCCAGTTCCTCCTCCCCCCAGAATGACCCTCTGGCAAACGTCTCTTATAAATGGAAATGCTGGGGGGAGGGTGTTTGTCCCTCCCTCCACCGGGCTGTGGGTCCCGCTGGGGGCAAATGTCGGGGGCAGGATTGGAACGAGAGTTACTCGTCCCGCCTGCGCCCGGCAGGCGCCAACCCCCCATGAAGCTTGTGGGGAAAGCCCTCGGGAAACCCCCACAGGTAGATAGGCGGTCCACAGCCTGCCGAGCCCCTTTATCTGGGCTGTGTTGGCGGGGGCGGCCAGGTGGCGTGCAACCCGGAGTGACCACCTGAGCTTAACCTCAGGCGTGTTTTCCGGGTAGGCGCTTGGAAATCCGGTCCTTGTGGCAGGATAGCGGTTACCTCTGCTATCGTGGGAATTGACGACTGGAGTTGAGGTGGCTGCCCTCTCCAAGGTGAGAAGACCTGGTAGCGGCACGATCAGTGTGGGTGGTTACCCCTACTACTGGTCGGGCTGCGCGATGGTCGTCACCTCCGGGGTGTAGCCATAGCCATCTCCATCGACTTCAGCCTGCGGTAGTCGAGGTGACACCGGTTGATGAGCGTATCATGGCATTGAGACTGAAGCATTTTTTTGGGCTTCTTGTCTCTTATTGCTGATACACTCCTACCGATTTACATAAACCGATGTGAAAGAGGCGTTTACGAAAACTCGCATCTGTGGCAGACGATTGCCCCCGGCGAGACATTCGCATTTTTCGGGGCGACTTCAATGAGGTATCCGGTTTGTGACCGAGCTGGCTACGAGATTCTCTCGGCCCCATGGCTCGGGAGCTGATCCCAGCAGCGAGAATAGCCTCCTTCTCCGGGACTTTGCTAGGTCCCAGAAAATGAGGATCTCGGGCTCCTGTTCCAGCGCTCCAACTCGCATTACTGGACTTGGTACAGCGATACGGTAATGTGGCCAAGGAGATCAACCACATTCTTGTCAGCACGCGATGAAGGATCCTCCAGAACTGCAGGGTTTACCGGAGTGCTGAGTTCTGTGGCACCGACCAAGGCTTGTGGCTCCCCTGCGGGTCCTTCAAAATCCCCACCCCTCCAGTGGCCACCCTAAGGTGTTTCATTTGGGACAGACTAAGGGAGGAGGAGGGGGCCCGTGGGTTCGCCACGGCAGCCCTCTGACCGATTCTCAGAAACCCAGCAACCTGACGGATCCAGTTTGCTCTGTGGAGTCCTTAAAGCGCGTAACACTCGAAGCAGCTCAGGAGTCATTGGCGTACACCCAAGGACAAGGCAGAATACCCATCTCCCTGGAGACTTTAGAGGCCACTGAAGCGTGTCGCAAGGCTCGGCTGAATGGGAATCAAGTCTTGCGTCGTTCCATGGTGCGTCGGGCGCGGACACTGCTGAGAAGGGACAAGGAACAGTTCATCGGGAATCTGGCTGAGGAGGTCGAAGGCCATTTCTTGGAAAATGACCTTCGCCCTGCCTACCAACCCTGAGGAAACTAAACCCTAAGCCCTCCTCACAGATGAATGCAGTCCGATCAGCGGATGGACGGATCATCTCAGATCATTTTGGGGATTCGTGAACGTTGGGCTGAGTATTTTGAACAGTTGTACCAGGTGGACCCTCCAACAGTTAGCTTGGATGCAAGCGATGTCTCAGTGCCTGTGCGGACCCACCCATCAGCGAGGAACCTCCTACCTAACAGGGGTTTAGGCTGGCGATTTCCAAGCTGAAGAGTGGGAAAGCTGCAGCATATGTGATATCCCCGCTGAATGCTAAAGGCTGGGGGTGAACCTATGGCTCGGGGCCTGCATACAGTCCTGACTGCCATTTGGCAGTCTGGTACCATTCCCCTGACCTGCTGAGGGGCGTGGTCATCCCTCCCCTGAAGGGGAAAGGGGACGATGGGGCTGTAGCAACTACCGTGGCATTACACTGCTCAGCCCTACCATCAAAGGGTTTTCCCCTCACATTCTTCTGAAACGGATCCGCAACCACCTACTGAGGCACCAGAGACCGGAGCAGTCTGGATTTACTCCTGGC
>NC_051427.1:763942-766442 GCF_015228065.2 Penaeus monodon
CCATGTCCGAAAAAAAAAAAAAAACACGTAAATACACGTTTGGGCCCCTTCTTATTTCTTTTCCCTTCTTCTCCCATACATGTGTTAAGCCGTTGTTTTTTGTTGGGTTAATAGGTGCTAAAGACAGAAATGGCACGTTCTCCACTAATTCTTCCACCTCAGATCCACATTCCCTGCGATCGAGTATGTGATCATAAACATGAATTCGTTTTACGTTAGTTAATTAATTATTGATTTTCTCTCGTTTTAGAGATTTTATCTTGTTTCATCTGCAACGAATTTACGCGGGGGGTTTTTTTCGTGATTTTATCTTATCACGAATATCATTTCATTTTATCTCGTTCCTACCCTCGCGCCCCCGACCTGACCTTTCCCTTTTCTTTCTTTTCGGTCACTTTGGATAGAAAAAGGTTATTTCCTGTCTTGAACCTGACCTCACTTTCTCTTTTCCCTGTCGGTGGCGCGTGGTAGGTACAAATGACGCTTGGTTACCCTTGTAATTTGGTTTTGTTTGGTTGACAGCCTTGGGAATTAACCATGCATTGTTACAGTGCTTTTTTTGGTGACACGTCTATAGGCGCTAGAACGAGCTTGTAACGCAAATTCATTACATTCATTATTTTGAATATAGTGTCGGATCTTCCCCCTATATAGTGCCAGAATTGCCCGATATTGCCCCGGGTTGCGTAACCGCCTATAGATCTGCGCTACGTCGTTCTAGAGTAAGTTATTCTTTCGTTCGGCTTCCCTTGATCCGGTGTGACCCGCGGTTACGTCCGTTATTAATGTAGGACTCTAGGGTTTAAGCTAGAATCATTATTCGCTTATTAATCCACCTTTCTCACCCTCTTGAAAGTCGCTTGCATGTTTTGGGTACCCCCCAGCGTTTGTGGGGATTCGTGAATATATATCAATTCGGAATTTTGCGAGCGCACCTTACAGATACGCAGACGAGAGCAGGATATTATATTCCCTGCTCGAGTCGCTTCAGTCATAGAGCGGCATTTGTGCTATGGATCCCCCCGTTATTGAGTTTTATTGAAGTCTGACGTGCTAAACTAGACATGTCCTCGCGTTCGATTTCTGACCCCGAGAAGATTGTGCTTTGATAAAAAATTTGCTAATATTTTTTTCATGTCAACCATTCATTCATGCGTACATTCTGTCGCGATATCATTATTGTTATTCCTTGTGGTTAGTTGAAATAATCTTAAATAGCTAAGCTTGCTAAGTTACTTCAGTTTTATTATAGTGAACGTTTAAATATTCGTGTTTGTGATTCCTTCTCTGTGTGAGGTCACTCTCGCTTCCCTCCATTACGATAGCTGTCACTCACCACGCATACACACACACATTCAGCCACGTCTACACACACAGGATAAAAGACAATGACCCTTTTCATTTTCTTAGTGCCGCGTAAAGATTATACCTTTAAGCCCGCAATTTTGTCTGTCGCTGTCTGTTACAAGTTACATCCTATTTTTCTTATCTGTGGGGACGACTATGGTTCAAATAGATCTCGCGTATCGCCGATGTCGTTCCCCCTTAATCTACTCTCATATCTATCAGAGATGTTGGTAGTTCAATAGCGTCTAGGCGGACCGCTCTGACATCTCCCTCTTCTATTTTCTTCTTAGCCTTTGTGAAAATAAAACACAAAATGAAAAAAAAGGACGAAAATAAGTAAAAACAACATTACAAACCGTAAATGTTATGAATCCGGCTAGTGGTAATTACCACCCATCTTCTCTGTTGCCTTTCTTTTTCCTCTTACTCTGGCCCTTACGGTATGATCTGGCTCCCCCGATT
This sequence comes from Penaeus monodon, assembly GCF_015228065.2. Taxonomy (NCBI): domain Eukaryota; kingdom Metazoa; phylum Arthropoda; class Malacostraca; order Decapoda; family Penaeidae; genus Penaeus; species Penaeus monodon. The sequence goes on from NC_051427.1 coordinate 765,752, forward strand.
TATATGCAGTCGGCCGACACGGCACCGAAGGAGGCAACCCTTAGTGCGGTTAGAAGGACGTCATCGGAAGATCGCCATAGGCCCACGGACCAAGATTTTCGTCAGAAAAAGTTCCAGTCCGCCCCATAATGCATGTGGCATAGGTGACGCCTGGCGGACGCCTGCAGATCCGTGCACTCCAGGAGCTTCGTAGCGCGGTATAAGCCCGCCCGAGTGCTGCCCCTGCCCGACGGCCCGTAGATCCGAACGAAGATTACGAGGGTGTGGAGCGAGAAGGACCTGGACGAAGATCTGAGAGGACTGTGGACGAAGTACGCCGCCGAGTTAGGAGGCCTGGCCAGGACTACTGGAGTCAAGACGAATCTGAAGTCAAGGAGGACCTGTGCGAGACTGTTCGGGTGACGTGTGGATAATCGAGACGAGCAGATTACACCAGGGACCAGGAGGATGAGGACCAACATGGACGAGCAGGGCCACGAAGTGAACCAGGACACGCACGAGAACGCGGACTACCCGCCAATGTTAGTCACCCTTGAGGCGCCTCGAGGGCGAGGCGGCGAGAGGTGTGCCGACAATTAAGATGTGGATAATTCTATTTCTGTTACAGGATGTGGATAATTCTATTTCCTATTACCAGTGGACCACGTGTGTTTTTCCCCGTGGATCCAAATGTCACAAATAAGAACCACCC
>NC_051427.1:773942-781442 GCF_015228065.2 Penaeus monodon
TATATATATATATTTTTAAAATTATATTTATATTATATTTTATTTTTTATATATATATTATAATTTTTATACTATATATATATGTGTTGGGTGTGTGTGTGTGGGGTTTGTGTGTGTGTGTGTGTTGGTGAAGTGGTGCGTGTGTTGTGTGTTGTGTGTGTGTGTGTGTGTGTGTGTGTGTGTGTGTGTGTGTGTTTTAATTTATATATTTTATATATATATTTATTATTTTTAAATTTATTATTTTTATTTTTTTTTAAAAAATTTTATATATATTATATTTTTTTTAATAAAAATTAAAAAAAACACACCCCCCCCCCACACCCCCCCCCCCCTAAATTATTATTATTATATTTTTTTTATATAATATTATATATATAATTATATATAAAATTTATTATTTTAATATAATATTATCATGGAAAAAGTATGGAATAAGAGTCCCCATCCATCCCCTGAGTCTGGCGAACAAGATATCGCTTTTCCCAACAGTCTTTGGGAATAGCGTACGAGCAGCTACCAACATAAAAAAAAAAAAATTTAAATACAAATAGTAAACCCAGTGTAAATAGAAAAATTTATTTCTTACATTGTGGTATTATTTTTTTTTGAAAAACAATTTGTTATTTTTTAGATAGGATGTTGTTAAGGAAAAGGGGTTTTTTTTTCGATACGTGCCTTATAAAATATTAACCTCTAAGTGACCCAAAAAATGAAAAAAAAATATGGAAAAAAGAAATATTAATTGATTTCTAAAAATGTCCATGAAAAATAACCTGAAAAAAAATGAAATAAAAAGTAAAATGGCGCCACCTATAAACCGGGGGAGACGGGGCGGGGAACAAGGAAAGCTTTTCCCCCGCCTGACTTACCCCCAGGAACAAGCCACTCACCTGGGGTTTCCCTTAAAAACCGGCCTGTTTGGGTTTTCCTAGATAAGGGGTAAGCTAGTAAAATGTGTAGTTAATAGAAATACATGCAATAGTAAAAAATAAGTGACATGGAAATAATAAAAATAGCAGCAGTGGGGGGGGTGAAATTTTAAAAATTTAAACAGGGTTAACGAGTGGTGGGGATTGGCACGGAGGTCGTCCAAACTCGCCCGAGGGGTCGCACATACCCAACTTTTATCCTCGGCAAGACATCAATGTGGGGTTTCATAAAATCATGTCTAATGAATAAGGGGTTTAGTTTAATGAAAGGGAAAAAAATGGGATTTCAGGGAATTTTTTCCCCCGGGACGGGGGGTGGGGTACAAAGATGAGTACGCGCCGACGTGAGTGACGACAGCACAAAACACTCGGGGAACTACTAGCTACTCTCCGATATAGGGTTGCCAGTGCCAAAGCGTAGAAAACCATTTTGCAAGGGTTGGTGTTTGGGGTGAGGAAACGACCTATAAAAAAATGGTTTTGTAAAACTTTTCCCACAATAAATTCAATTTTCGATGGGGTTTTTAAAGGTCACTTTTTAAAGGTTTTTTAAAGGGGGGAAAGGTATTAGGTAGCTGTGGGTGGGTTTTCTTTTTTTGGGGTTGTACGTATTTCCCCAAAGGGTTTTTTTTTTGTACATTTTTTTCCCAAAAATTGTAATAGTGAAATGTTTTTTTTGTATTCTCCCTAACCATAGACCTGAATAAAAGAGGTGATCCTAAAAAGGAAACGGGTGGGGGGCCCCCGGGGGCCAGTGAGGGAGCTTCCCCAAAGGGTTAAATTTTTAATTGCCCTGCCCTCCCACTTCACATATAAATATAATATTTATTTATTTTTATATATATATATATATATATTTTAATATTTTATATTATATATATATAATATATATATATAATATCTATATTTTAAAAATATATAAAATTTTAAAATATATATATAAATATAACTTATATTAGTAATTGGTATATATTACATAAATATTTATATACACATACATTTATATGTATATAAATAAATAAATAAATAATAAATTATTATTTTATATATTTTATATATATTCATATTATATTTTTTAAATATTATAAAATATATGTATATGTTATTATATATTATTAATATATATATATATATATATATATATTTTATTTTATATTATATATTATATCTATTTATGCATCCACCACACACACAAAAAAACACGCACCACAATATATTATATTATTTTGGTGTATATATTTATATATATATATATATATTATATATTTTATATATATATATAATATATTATATGTGGGGTGTGTGTGTGTGTGTGTGTGGGGGTGTGGGAAAGTTTTATTAGGTTTTAATTTTATATATATAATATATATATTATATTATATATTTTAGATATATATATATTTTTATAATATATACATTTTATATAATAAAACCCCACACACCCAAAACACACACATAAATGTTTTAAAATATTAATTTTATCATATAAAAATTTTTATATATATATATTATATATATTTTAAAATATATATATATATATATTATACATTACATATATTGTTATATTTTATATAATATTTATATATATATATATATATATATATTTTTTTTAAAAATTTTTTATAATATATATATATAATATATATCCCCGCATACAAAACACACCCCCCCCACACCCACACACACACCCACATGTATATTTGTGTGTGTGTATGTGTGTGTATGTGTTGGTTTTTTGGGGGGTGTGCTTTGTGGTGTGTGTGTGTTTGTGTTTGTGTGTGTGTGTGTGTGTGGGGGTTTTGGGGTTGTGTGTGTGTTTTTTGTATTTTATATTTTAATATATATATTATTATATATATATATTATTAATTATATTTATAAAACTTATATTTTATATATATAATATATTTTAAAAATGATATATATTTATATATTTTAAAATTATACATACTATATGTTTGTACATATATATATAATATATATATATATATAAAATATATATTTCCCTATATTATTATATACATACTACATACACACACACACACACCCACACACACACCACACACACACACAACACACCCCCAACACACACACCACACACACACCACACCACACACACACAACCCCCACACACACAAAACACACACACACACACACACCACACACCCACACCCCATATATTTTAAAATATATATATATATATATATATAAATAAATAATATTATATATAATGTATATTAATATAATATATTTTATTTTATTATATATAAAATTTTATATAGTTTATTAAAATTTTATATATATATACAAACACCACAATATAATATATATAATATATATAAAATACAAAATATATTTATAACAATACATTTTTAAAATGTATATAAAATATATATTTTAAAATTATTATATATAAAATATTATATTATATATATTAATATATATATTAAAATAACACCACCCACAATTTTATATATATAATATATATATAAAATATATAATATATATACATTATATTTATATACATATAGCATATATTTATTAAATAAATATATAAAATATTATATATATTATATATATATAAAATATATTATAATAAAATATATAAAATTATAATTATATGCTATACACGCACACACCCCCCAACACACACCCCACACCCACCACACACAAAACCACACACACAACCCCCCCAAAACATACACACACACACCCACAACACACACACACAAAACACACACACCCCCGCACACACCCCAAAAAAAACGCACAGGGCCACACACCCCACACCCCACACAAAACCCACACCACAACGCACACACACCCCACACACACCACACACATATATAAATATATTTTATTATAATATTTTATATATATATATATTTTTGGTATAATTTGTTGTGTGTGGGGTTTGTGTGTGTGTGGGGTGTTTTTGGGGTGTTTTGTTTGTTGTGTGTGTGTGGTATATAAAAATATAAAATATTATTATATATATTATTTTTAATATTATATATATATATATATATATATGTATTAATTATAATTTTATAAAATATATATTATATATTATATATATATATTATATATAAAAATATATCAAATTATATATATATATATTTTATATATTATATATTATTTATATATATATTATTTTAATTATATAATACGAAAATACACACACACACACACCCACACCCCCATGTATTGTAGGTGTTTGTGTGTGTGTGTGTGTGTGTGTGTGTGTGGGGTGGTGTGTGTTGTTGTGTATGTGTGTGTATGTGGGTGTGTTTTTGTGTGTGTGTGTGTGTGTTTTATAGGTGGTGTGTGTTTGTGTGTGTGTGTGTGTGTGTGTGTGTGAAAGGGTGTGTGTGTGTTTTTTTTTGTATGTAATATTAATAATATATAAAATATATTTATCTAAAATTTTAATATATATATTATATATATTTTTTAAAATTTATATATTGTATTTTATATAATATATATATATATATATATATATATATAATATTTTATACCACACACAAAAATATACCACACACACACACACATATATATGAAAATATATATATATTATATATAATAATTTTTAATATATATAATATATATATATATATATATATATATTTTTTAATATCCCTTCATATATAAATATTGTATATATATACTACACCACACACAACAAACCACACACAAAACCCCACACCAAAACCCCACATCACACCCCATATATAATTTTATAATTTTATACTATATTTTTTATATATATATATATATATTAATATATATATATATATATTATATATAAAAATTCATATTTTATATATTATATATATATATATAATATATAAAAATTACATATAATATATATTATAATTATAATATATTTTATATAATTATATGTATGTAGGGTCTATAAAATGTATGAAATTTTACCATAAATAATATATATAAATACATATATATATTAATATTTTATTTTTATATATATATTAAAAAATAAAATATATAATTTTCAATTAATATTATATTTTTTTAAAATTATATATATATATATTTATAAAATAAAATTCTTATTTTCTATTTTTATCTATTATATATATATAAAATCTCAATATATAATTTTCTTTTCCTCTATAATTTTATAAAAATAGGTAAAATTATATTTTTACATATATTTATTTCATTTTCTTTTAATCTATCTATCTATCTATCTATCTATAATATTATATAAAATATAATATTTTATATAATAATATTTTAATTTTAATATATATATATTTTTCTATTTTTAATGTTTTTTGGTGTGTGTGGTGTGTGTGTGTGGTGTGTGTGTGGGTGTGTGTGTTTTGGTGTGGTGTGTGTGAGGGGTGTATTTTGTGTGTTTTGTGTTTTGTTTTCGGTTGTGTTTTTGGTGTGGGGTGTGTGTGTGTGTGTGTGTGTGTGTGTTTGTGTGTGTGTGTGTGTGTTTTGGGGTGTGATTGTGTTTGTCTGTAGATAGGGAAAAGGCTCTTAGTAGACAGACAGCCGGGGAAAAACCCAAACCCCACAGGGGACTCGCCCCTTTCCGCCTGAACCCAAAAAGGCTCTTTGTGAATGGGGTTTTTAATAGCTCGTGGGGAGAAGGAGCTTTCTCCTAAACGTAAGGGCCATAAAGGGGATAAAAAACTCCCAAAATGAGCTTCTGTGACGTCGCTTCCACGATATTAATCTTGAAGTTGACCTAAAAGAAACCTTTTGCTATAATGGCTTCCCTAATGGGCTGTAAAGGTGATGGGGCCTCGGAGGCGGAAGTGCCGGGGAGGGGGGAAGGAGGGATGGATGGGGCTGAGAATGAGAAGGGAGAGAGAGTAGGGGAAGGAGGGAAGAGGCAAAGAGAGAGAAAGAGAGAATAAACGGATAGACAGATTGAGTATATGATTGAGTGTGTATGTGAGAGAGAGAGAGAGAGAGAGAAGAGAAGGAGAGAAGAGAGAGAGGGAGAGAAAAGAGAAAAGGAGATAAAAGAGCGGGGAGGAGAGGGGGAAGAGAGAGAGAAGTGAGAGAGAGAAGGGGAGAGAGAGAGAGAAAAACCCTGAAAAAATTTTGGAAAAAAGCAAGGGGCCTCCACGCCCTAACATGACGGACTAAAAGGAAATAATTTTTTATTTTTCCCGTAGACTTTTTTACCATCGCAGGGGGAAAGAAAAGGGGCCCAAATCCCCTTTGCAAGATTAAATTTAATTTAAACCTCTTTTTTCGTCGATGTGACTCCCCAATCTTAATCAGCTCCCCCCCCCCAAACCCTACTTTAACCCTAACCCCTCCCTTTACCCCGTTTTCCCCTAACCCCCCTCCCCTTTCCCTCCCCCTTCCCCCTTCATCATAACCCCTCCCCCTTCCTCCTATCTCTCCCTTTGACTATCTCCTCCCCCCTCTCTCGCCTCCTTCCTCTGATACAAAATCCTATCTGCGGAGGAAAGTAAAACGACAGGGATGTTTTAAATAGCAGTAATAGTGATTATGATGATGAAGGATTTTTGTGATGAAAGAGATAAGGATATGGATTATAAAAATAATGATGGTGATAACGAAATCAATTATATCGATAGTGCCAAAGGTGATAATTATGTCATAGGATTGATATCGCAATCAATATTTAGATAAGGGCAGTCATAACCATAAGAATTATGCTACTACTGCTTCTACTTCTACTACAAACAATGGTGATCAAGGTAATGATAATCATATAAGTAATGAAGAGATAGATGATAATATTGAAAGTAATATGTAAAAAGAAATAACAGTTATGAAATAGTAGTCATAATGATGAAAATGATAATACAGTCAGGCAATGATGATAATAATGATAATGATAATAATAATAATAAAAACAATAATAATAATGATGATGATGATGATGATGTGATGATAATGAGGAAAATAACAATAATAACAATAACAATGATAATTATATAATAAAAAAATAATCATAACAATGATGATAGTAGTGAAAATGATAATAATGAAATGATTACAATGATAATAATAACAATATCACTAATAATAATGATAACGACAATAGCAATAACAAAGGATAAAATAATAACAATAATGATAGTCAAAATAATGATAATGACAATGATAGATATATAACTATCATTATTATACATTCATATAGTAAAGACTGCAGTAACAATGATTATGACGATAATGATGATAATGATAATGATGATAATAATAATAATGATAATAGAAATAATAACGAAAATAATAATAATAATAATAATGCTAATAATAATAATGATAGTAATAAGGTAATAATAATAATAATAATAATAATAATAATAATAATAATAATAATAATAATAATAATAATATAAATAATGATAATAATAATAATAATAATAATAATAATAATAATAATAATAATAATAATAATAATAATATTAATAATAATTATATTAATAATGATAATTATGATAACAATATTATTAATAATAATGATGATATCAGTAATGATAGTATTAATAGTAATAATAATGGCAATAACAATAATGATAATAATAATAATAATAATAATAAT
>NC_051427.1:791442-799161 GCF_015228065.2 Penaeus monodon
CTTTGTGGAGACAAATTCGGCAAATCCTGGCGAAGCTAGGTAAATCCACAAAGCGAGAGAGAGCACACCAAAATCACTGAGAGCGGGACCACAATACACCACAGAAGTTAGGACCGAACTTGTTTCCCCTCTCAAAACCATGGGTACTTATACCCCGAAAAAGACCTTCAGGCCATGCCCCAGGCATGGCGCGAAAAGAGGAACATATGCAAAATAAGTGCCGGACCACCAAGCCGATAGTCCGGCAGTCCAAACAAGCCAAAGGACCAAAACAACCATGAAAAGAGAGGGAGAGAAAACAATCTAACGACCATTACTCCCTTCAGGGGCTATTATGACATTTTGGAAGCGTCGCCAAAGAGATAGAATAACAGAAAAAAATAAACAAGGGAAAGGATACTTAGGGAAACTGATAATACACAGTTTAAGTGAAAACTGCATTTTGGAATGTACGTATTTACGGTATCAGGCATGGAAAAATAAATAAATCTTTATTATTTTGCTTGGCGACTTCAATGCCATCCAAGTAACGAGACATGATTAAAAACACGTTGTGTGGTCATAAAAATAACCAAGTCCACATTAGTTCGTAAACACTGTCTGTCTGTTCATGTGGCATTGGCCGCGGCTTACGAAGTCGTACTCGAGTCTAGTGGGCAAGGCGCGCCCGCTCCTTAAGAAAAAAACGGAGATCTTCATAGCCCAGGATCTTCAGGGGGGGAGGGGATAATGAAGTGATGGCACACTCAAGCCGAGAGGGCGAGGTGCAAGGCAGGCGAAGCGGCAGCCTCACGCGGGTGCACAGTGAGTGCGCCCGCTTCGCTGGTGAGCAAGCCGAGAGTCCATCCTAGTCGACGGCGCCCAGATCCCCAACCTTTATTCCGTGTAGAGAGCAGGCATGGACTGTCCGACCCGGCCTCAACCCTTTGGCTCGAGGGTGATCTTTATATATATATTATATATATGTATATATATATATATATATTATATATATATATATATAATATATTATATAATATATATATATATATGTATATATATATAATATTATATATATATAATATATATATATGGTATATATATATATATATATATATATATATATATATATATATATATATATAATAATATTATATATATTATATATATGTATATATAAGTATATATATATATATTATATATATATACATATATATATATATATATATATATAATATATTATATATAATATAATTATATATAATAATGTGTGTGTGTGTGTGTGTGTGTGTGTGTGTGTTGTGTGTGTGGTGTGTGTGTGTGTGTAAGCGGGCATAGACTCAGTAGATTTCAATATGTCTGGTTGAGTTGGGCTCAAAGCCGAGAATACAGGTTTTTTAATATTAGGGAAAAAGATTCGTCTCAGGAACAGATGTAAGGTTCCAGGCCTACGGCAACTCTGGCAGCACCCGATTAGTATGTTCCGGGAACCGTGTGTGATGTGTATGGGGGTGTGAATGTTGTATTAAAAGAAGGGTGGAAGGAAAATACAGGGATGTTGTGGCTGAATGTTGGATGTGTAAGTGGTGTAAATGTGAAAAGGGAGAACCGCGTAGGCTGAGCGTCTGCGTGACGTGTTTTGGAAGAAAAACGCAAGATCATAGAATTCTTACCTCTTCCTTTCGGTTTGAGCATCCACCTCTGGAAGTGGGAACCCAGGTATACGCAAGTTATGGTCCTGTTCTAGAGTATCAGCTTAAATATACCCCGATTTAATCTAGCCTTCTTACAGCCTTTCAGGGGTTGCGAAGATAGAGTAAACCAGCAATGTGCTGTTAAAGAGACCAGAGCGCCAAGAACGTTTCAAGTCATTCAGCCTTGGTCAAAAACCAAAACTTAGAGTCATAAACATCAATTTGTCATTTGACTGGGACCAAGTGAAAGCTCTACGACGGTATGATATCTATTTATTGACCAAATTGCACTCATTAGGGAGTCTACAGCAATTCCAGTCACGGGCAATTTCAAATAGATGCCGTACATCACCAATTTGAGTCACAGCGGGGGTGATGCAACGTGAAAAAGCCACACCCAGATATACTCAAAAATGACTCACCAACGTATTTCACCCCTAGTTGGGCGTCCCAACTCCATGTATTTTTAATCAAGAGTGTTAGCACGAAACACATAACCCCATTCTCTAATATGAACAAGTTATATCTCCCAAACCCAAAATGGAAGATTAACGTAAAAAAGAAAAAAAAAAAAAAAAAAAATGGTGCTGATAAACTCTGAATAAAAACATTTGTGTAAACAAATAAGATAATAATAATTTAGAAATATAATGGGTAAGAAACAATTTTAGCGTCGAAGGCCAAATCAAAGAAAATAACGCCAAAGGGGACCACAAGATCACGGACTGCTGACACCCACAAGGTCAGGCAGTACCAAGACAAAAATCAAGACAAGGTAAAAAGAAAGTAAAAAAGTATAAAGTGGCCTGAATATTATGGGCGAGACTAATTAAAATAGACCTTCTCCTCAGGGATTACGGATCTCGGGCTGAGGGAAGGAAACTAAAGATGTGACTTAGTTTAAAAACAATGAAATGCACACCTGGAGGTACGGATTCCCAGCAGTGTTCATTCTATGTGACGTGGTCCTTTTTGTACTTCCTTGACACTTTGAGCTCAAGAAAAGTGCTGCTTTTGGACATAGTAAAAGAGTGAACCCTACAGATGAAAGGATAGCGTGTCACACGCCACAGTCCCAAAAGAGACCAGGTGTCTCCTACAACACAGTCATTAAATAGTAACTTAGCCTTTGTGGAGACAAAATTCCGGCAAATCCTGGCGAAACTAGGTAAATCCACTAAAGCGAGAGAGGCACCACCAAAATCACTTGAAGAGCGGACCAACAATACACCACAGAAGTAGGAACCGAAACTTGTTTCCCCTCTCAAAACCATGGTACTTATACCCGAAAAGACCTTCAGGCCATTGCCCAGGCATGGCGCGAAAAAAGAGGAACATAAATGCAATAAGTGCCGGACCACAAAGCCCGATAGTCCCCCGGCAGTCCAAAACAAGCCAAAAGGACCAAAACAACCATAAAAGAGAAGGGAGAGGAAAACATCTAACGACCATTTACTCCTTCAGGGGCTTATTATGGACATTTTTGGAAAGCGTCGCCAAAGAGATAGAAAATAACAGAAAAAAATAAACAAGGGAAAGGATATCCTTAGGGGAACTGATAATACACAGTTTAAGTGAAAACTGCATTTGGAAATGTACGTATTTACGGTATCAGGCATGGAAAAATAATAAGATCTTTATTATTTGCTTTTGGCGACTTCAAATGCCATCCAAGTAACGAGACATGATTAAAGACACGTTGTGGTGGTCATAAAAAGATAACCAAGTCCAACATTAGTTCGTTAAACACTGTCTGTCTGTTCAAATGTGCAATTGGCCGCGGCTTAACGAGTCGTACCGAGTCCTAGTGGGCAAGGCGCGCCCGCTCCTTAAGAAAAAAAACGGAGATCTTCATAGCCCAGGATCTTCAGGGGGGGAGGGGATAATGAAGTGATGGCACACTCAAGCCGAGAGGGCGAGGTGCAAGGCAGGCGAAGCGGCAGCCTCACGCGGGTGCACAGTGAGTGCGCCCGCTTCGCTGGTGGAAGCAAAGCCAGAGACGTCTCATCCTAGTCGACGGCAGCATCCCAGATCCCCACAACCTTTATTCCGTGGTAGAGGAGGCAGGCATGTGACATGGTCCAGACCCGGCCTCAACCATTTGGCTCGAGGATGATCCTAGTCCTGGCGAGATCGGCCTTAGAGTCGACGAGTGCGCAGCCGTACACTACAATATATATATATATTATAAATTATAATTATATATAATATTTAATATATATATATGTGTATATATATATATATATATATATATATATATATATATATATATAATATATATTTATATATACATACATATATATGTATATATATAACACACACATATATATATGTAAATATATATAATATATATAATATATATATATATATATATATATATATATATATGTGTGTGGTGTGTGGTTTGTGTGTATGTTGAACATATTATGTGTGTATATACACCACACACACACACACACACACACACACCACACAACACATAATATATATATATATTATAATATATATATATATATATATAATATATATATATGTTATATATACATATACATATGTATATACACACATATGCATATATATATATATATATATAATATATATATATCTATATATATATATATATTATATATAAATATATATATATATATTAGAAGGGTCCCAGAAAATGAGGACTCTGGCTCCTGGTAACCCAGGCGGCTCCAACCTGCATCGCTGGACTTGGTACAGCGATACGGTACAATGGCCAAGGAGATCGACCACATTCTTGTTAAGCACGCGGACGGAAGGATCCTCCAGAACTGCAAGGGTTTACTGGAGTGCCGCGAGTTTGTGGCACCGACCATAGCTGGTTTGTAGCTTCCCTGCGGGTTCCACTTCAAAAACTCCCCGTCCTCCAGTGGCCACCCTAAGGTGTTTTCAACCTGGATCAACTAAGGAGGTGGAGTGTGCCCGGGGTTCACCATGGCAGTCCTCGAACCGATTCACAGAAACTCAACAAACCGACGGAACCCAGTTGCTCTGGCGCGTAATCACTCGAAGCAGCTCAGGAGTCCATTGGCTGACGCCCGAGGGCAGGCAGAATTCCATCTCCCTGGAGACATTAGAAGGCCACTGAAAGCGTGTCACAAGGCTGGCTGAATGGAATCAGTCTTGCCTGTCGTTCCAATGGTGCGTAGGGCTTCGGACACTGCTGAGAAGGGACAAGGAACAGTCCATCAGGAATCATGCTGAGGAGGTCGAAGACCCACTTCTTGGTATGACCTTCGCCCTGCCTACCAGCTCTGAACACTGAACTCTAAGCCCCTCCTCACAGATGAACTGCAGTCCGATCACCGGATAGACGGATTCATCTCAGATCATGTTGGGGTTCGTGAACGTTGGCCTGAGTATTGAACAGTTTGTACCAGGTAGAAACCCTCCAACAGTTAGCTTGGATGCAAGTGATTGTCTCAGTGCCTGTGCTGCGTCCCACCCATCAGCGAGGAACCTCTTAACCCTAACAGAAGGTTAGGAATGGCGAATTTTCCAAGCTGAAGAGTGGGAAAAGCTGCAGGCCATAATGTGAATCCCTGCTAAACTCTAAAGGCTGGGGGTGAAGCCTATGGTCGGGGCCTGCTTACAGGTCCTGAACTGCCATCTGGCAAAGTCTGGTAACCTCATTCCCCCCTGACTTGTTGAGGGGTGTGGGTCATCCTCTCTGGAAGGGGAAAGGGGATCGTTGGGACGTAGCAACTACCGTGGCATTACACTGCTCAGCATACCAGGCAAGGTTCTCGCCCACATTCTTCTGAAACAGATCCGCAACCACCTACTGAGGCATCAGAGACCGGAGCAGTCTAGATTTACTCCTGGCAAGTCCACAATAATTGTGGAATTGGTCGTGGGTTGCTTGCAACCTACATCGACCTCAAGAAGGCGTTTGACTCGGTGCATCGGGAATCGCTATGGGAGATCTTGAGACTCAGGGGAATTCCGACACAGATTATTGGCCTAATAGCAAGCCTTTATACTGGTATTGAAAGTGCTGTAAAGTGTGGTGGGGGTATGTCGAACTTCTTCTCTGTTAATTCAGGGGTGAGGCAAGGCTCTGTCCTTGCACCGACGCTTTTCAACACCTGTATGGACTGGATAATGGGCAGAGCTACTAGCCAAAGTCAGTGTGGAGCAACACTAGGCAATATCAGGGTCTCACACATTGACTTTGCCGACGATGTTGCCATCCCATCTGAGTCCATGCTTGTGGCGAGGACGTTGAAGTTACAGAAAGTTTTACATACCTTGGTAGCGTAGTCCATATCTCTGGGTTGTCAGACCAAGAAGTCAGTAGACGGATTGGTCTTGCAACAGGAGCCATGAACTCGATCAACAAGAGCGTTTGGGGATGTCGGTACCTATGCAGAAGGACCAAGCTGCGTGTCTTCAAGGCCTTGATACAACCAGTTTTGCTCTATGGAAGCGAAACCTGGACGTTATCCAGTGTCTTGGAGTCTCGTCTTGATGCCTTTTGTAACAAGTCCCTTCGCCGGATCATGGGGTACACTTGGCAGGACCACGTGTCCAAACGGCGGTTACACCGTGAGACTGACATAGGACCTGTTACTTGCATAATCCGGGATCGCCAACTCAGGCTATATGGCCACCTAGCTCGTCTCCCTGTGGACGACCCTGTCCATCAGGTTGTCTCTCTGCGAGACAACCCTGGGTGGAGGAGACCTGTGGGACGCCCTAGGAAATCATGGCTTGGGCAGCTCGCAAGGAATGTATATATATATATATATATATATATATATATATATATATATATATATAAAATATATATATTATATATATATGTATATATATATTGTATATGTATATATATATATGTATATGTATATGTATATAATATATATATATATATGTATATATATTGTTATATGTATATATATATGCATATATATATATATGTATATGTATATATATATATATATATATATATATATATATATATGTATGTATATATGCCCTGGGTAGGACGTTAACTTGCATCCGCTCATGCAATACCCTAAAAGGAGACAACTAGAGACGCAGGGAACCAGCTCAATCGCCACAGTTACAGAGGCAGGGAATCTGAGTGATTGTATAATTGTGCGTGTGACCAAAATAGTAATAATAAAACAGTAATAATGTTATGATGATAATTTTTAAAATGTTATTTTTAATAGTTATGATAATAATAATAATGATAAAGAAAATGGTGGTGTATTTCATCCGCAAATAGATAATCATTTTGATAGAGTGATTAAATTAATGAAAGATATACCCAAGGGAAACCCGGAGTGGACCCCCTGACCACCGTTTTTTCTCGATAATTAACTGATAGATTAAGACTTGTATCGGCGCGACCCAGTCAAAGATGTGAAAAGCATGATGATGAAGAAGACTACCAATAGCAAATGCGGCCCTTTTTCGAGAGGGCTCGAAAAAAACACACAACATATATATGTGTATATATGTGTGTGGTGTGTGTGTGTCTGTGTTATGTATATATATTGTATATATTTTATGTTTTATATAATATATATATAAAATATTTTATATATATATATATATATATGTATATTATTATATAATATATATATATATATATTATATATTATATATATTATAATTATATATATATATATATATATATATGTGTGGTGTGTGGTGATGTTATTATTTCATATATATAATATATAATATATTAAAATATTATATATATATTATATATTATAATATAAAAAATATTCATATTTTTATAATATAAAATATAAATAATATATATTATATATATATAATATATATAATTTTATATATATAGTATATAATATTATAATACAAAATATTTATTTTGTTTGTATATCGCTATATATTAATGTGTGTATATATAGATAGATATAATATAATGGTAACATATTATAAATTTTAATATATATATTATTATATATAAAATTAATATATATAAAATAAATTTAAAAATAATAATATAATTTTTTTTTATTATATATAATTATTATATATAAAA
>NC_051427.1:811761-821761 GCF_015228065.2 Penaeus monodon
GTTTAGCATTGGTAGGTTCGACACAAAATCACTAGATAATGCAGCTTCTAATTTATTAAATCTATCCTGTAAATCACGATTTACGTAGCATATCCGACATGGGACTCATGAGAGAAGCAGCTTTTGGGATGAACATTCGGTAGAAAGATACCATGTCCAAAAGTGTCCTTACGTCTTTCTGCTTATAGGTGGGGATATCTTCAACAGAGATTCTACTTTATCAAACTTATAGTTAGTGCTGCGAGAAGTTTTTCCCACGACCTTCCATAGACGTAAATATTGTAGTAAACACATTAGCCACCCTAAGAGAACTTGACGTCTAAGTCTGACATAAATAGCTCCCGCATTAACAAGTCCTATGGGAAGTCTATAGAATTCCATTAGTCCAGGATGCGTGGGAAATACTGTCAAAGGTTTTGCGCTCTTAGCAATTTGTACTTGGTAATAGGCTTTGGTCAGATCTAATTCTGAGAAATATGTAGCTCCTTTAAATTTGTATAAACTTTCTTCGACTGTACAAATCGGTTCTGCATGGAACAAAGTTACAGCGTTCAGCGATCTAAAGAACTTCTTTCTCAAAGTGGGACTGTAAATGTATACGTACGGGATATCTTTTAGGCTTCAGCCTTTCCGATGTAGTAAGAACGTTATCGTGTGCTACAGTGGAGGTGCAGCCCGGAATCTCCGAGAAAACATCGCTAAACGAGTCTAGTAAATAATTAATGTCTTTCTCGTATTTTTCCTCCAAACAAGGATTCATGCAAGGTCTTAGACTGTCCTTGTCTTCCCATACCTCTTCAACCCGCCCATAAAGCGTAATAGGTAAGTGATCGTCAATCAAGACTGTGCCCGCATTATCAAACTACAATTGTTGACCAAATCCTCCTCCTCCTCTTCCTCACCCACATTTATGTTTCTTGCCTGGTCTCTTCGATGCTATTTCTTAAGTATGTTCGCATGATATAATTTTGATTTATCCCTCTCGTCGATATGGTAGTCAACTTTGTTACGTCGTTCTACTTCTTTATAGAGCCCACTCCAGGACATTAACAGTTTACTAGTATTATCAGGCAATAGTACTAAAATCATTTCCCGAACTTGAATTATATATTTTGGGATTTCAAATCAAAGTAGGACTTGTATCCGCTAGCACACTGCGCAATTTTATCTCTTAATTCTACGGCGTACTTGAAAGATGTTCGTTAGTTTTCATATGCATTTTTATCTTCCCATAGATCTTTTAACACTGACAACGGTCCTCTGACCGACCTCCCATACAACAACTCGAGAGCCGAAAAGTCCGCCCTGTCGCTCGGTATTTCCCGTAGAGCAAAAATCGTCGGAATCAAATAGCCGTGCCACTCGCGCATAGTTTAGGCAATGATGCTTTTAGCGACGCATGAAACGTTCGATTCTCCCGTTACAGCCCAGGTGGTACGGTGCAGTGAACAAGGGTTTCACTCCCTGTAGATTGTGCAGTTCGGACATTAACTGAGACGTGAACTGTGTGCCTCTATCTGAGAGTATTTCACGCGGGATGCCTACTCGAGAGAATACAAGTAATATTGCTTCTGCTACCGAGAGACGGAATCTATTTCTTTAAGCGGTGAGACTTCCGGACAACCCGTTGCATGATCGATCAAAGGAAGGATATATCGATGTCCTTCCGATGACGAGGGACTTAATGGACCGACTAAATCAATGGTAAATCTGGGGAAAGGCTCAGTTATGATGGCATTTTTACAAGAGGAATTGGTGGTACTTTCCTTTTAACTGAGGTTCGCTGGCGTAGATCGCATGACTTACAAAAATCTTTATATCTACCGAAATGCCTAGCCAATAAAAATCTTGAACCCGCCATTCGTGGACTAATGAAAGAATTAGTTTTCGGCACTCAAAAGGAACGACTACAGAACGTCTTCCAACATAATTGTTAGACTTTGACTTGACACACGTCCTGTAAATCAGTCCATGAATGCATTCGAAATTTGGATCCCTGGTTTCTACTACTTCATTCGACTTTACTTTACTTCGAATGGTTGCTAAAGAAGGGCAGGTAGCTTGCAATTTAGAAAATTCAGCAGGTGTTTCTTTTAGTGGCTCAAAAAGGGGGTGCACAATCACAATCACAATCCATATCTACATTGCCATAATCTATCCACAAATCAAACTGTACAGCAAGTTGTTTAAAAGTTTCTCCACCCCTTATTTTCGACCACCCGAAGTCGTTTCTGTATTCGTTCGGGGTTTTACTAAACCCTTTTAAAAGAGCTTTTTTTAAGGCGTCCATACTCACTTGTTATTTCAGGTGAGAGTGAAGTATCTACCGCTTTACCTGTTAGGAAACTCCCCAATCGGTCTGCGTATGTGCCAGTGCCAACTTTCAGCAGCGCCGCCACTCAATCAAACATCATTAAATAGTTCGCGACATCTTCCTCTGAAGTGTATATCGGTAGAATAGGCCTAACCGATCTTTCTACTTCACAACGAACCTCTGGTACACTCGGGTTATTTAGGCGAACCAGTTCTAATTCATGCTCTAATTTTACCTTCTCTCGTTCTACATCTAGCTTATATTTCTCGGCTTTATACTTTGCTTTCTCAAGCTCTCTCTCCTTCGCCCTCTCCTCTCTTCCTAAGACTTGCTGATTCACTAATACTGTACAACCGCTACCCCGGTTAATCCCAACTGCTGATATTTCAACACTTCGAAAGATAAATCGGCCATGATTTAATTCGTGCTAGCTGACTATATAAATTTACGAACACACACTAAGAAAAGAACCTATCAGCGATAAATTAAATGGTATTACCTTATCACATAAGATGTTGTGAGCCAGCCGAACCACCGCCAGAACGACTTAACTGTACCGAAGTCTTCCGTCAGTCAAGGCACACGTCTGACGTCACATGCAAAGCTTACCTCCGGGCCCAAGGAAGATAAGCCCCAGCAGGAATAAAATCCCGGCCAGTCTACCTCAGATAAGCAATGAAAAGTGGATCCGTAATAAATAATATTCCCAATCCAGATATGTTTTTTTTTTTTCTCAATCCTGGCAAGGTCGCCCCTGTGAAGGCCTAGGATATAGATTGTTAAGAATTACCATTCTGGTTGAAAATAAAATCTATTAACTCATTTTCTATTTATTTGCGTAAATCTTACATATACAACGCCGAAACACAGTTACCTCCCAAGTGGCTATATGTCTCACCACTTGAGACCCCAAAACAATAACAACAACAATAATGATAATTTTTGGCCAGTTGTTTGCCGTGCTGCCAACTGGAACTAAAGTGGACGTCTATCTACCCGGCCCTTGGCTGGAGTAGAGTCCTATTAATTAATACATAAAAAATTAGGCCATACACCATAAACATATGTCACCTTTTTAAACTCATTATGCCTCAATTAGATAGATACTTTTAACTCCAAAACATCAGCCCCCATGAAGCCACCTTACCTCGCCAGGTGTGTAGTGCGAACTGCCGAGTAGGCCAATGCACCTGCCTGCGATAACTTTTGTTTCGAAACGTCTTGAAACTGAACTAAACCTCCTCTTTACATATTAATATTTAACATAAATGAACTTTCGTTAAATACGTAATTCGTTGATATATGTATATATATATATATATATATATATATATATATATATATATATATATATATATATATATATATATATATATATATATATATATATATATATATTATATATATATAATATATATAATATATTATATATATATATATATTATTATATATATATATATATATATATTATATATATATATATATTATATATATATGTGTGTGTGTGTGTGTGTGTGTGTGTGTGTGTGTGTGTGTGTGTATGTGTGTGTGTGTTTGCGTATATATGTATATCTGATATGTGAGTATGTATATATGTATGCGAGTATGTATTCGTGTAGTCAAGTAATAGCATATGCATATTTGAATGTGTGTGTGTTCGTACACACGCACGCACATCCATCAACCCAATGCATCTATTTCAGACAGATAAAGAGGGGGAAAGGCCGTCAACCTATATTCCTCTGTCCCTTTGTCTATCCTCATCCTCCACCCCCTTCTCCCCCACCCCCACCACCCCTCTAGTGGGTCTCGTGGACACCCTTACCCCCCCCCCCCCATCCGTCCCCAGGCTGTCTCTTGTTTCTCCCTCGCTCAGGTGGAACAAAAACACCAAGGAATATTGGCCACTGGAACTTTTTGTAACTTCTCTATCATTTTTTATTCCTATATATATATAGGAACTTTTTTACCGTATGAGTATATAAAAGTTTGATGATCTCTCCGTTTTTTATCTCTGTCTTTCTCTCTGTGTGTCTTTGTGTGTTTCTCGCTCGTTCTTTGTTTGTCTCGCTTTCTGTCTCTCTCTCTGGTTTGACTTTATCTCTCTCCCACTCTCTATGCCTTTGTTTGAGCTTGTCTCTCTCCATCCGGAAGTTTCGGAATCATAGAAGCATACATACATAACCGTGCACACACATACACACAGACACACACACGCATATATATATATATATATATATATATATATATATATATATATATATATATATATATATATATATATATTATATATATATATTATATTATATATCATATATATATATTAATTATAATATATATATATATACACTATATTATATATATATTATATATTATATATTATATATATATATATATATATATAGTATGATTCATATACTATAGTTATATATTTATTCTTTATGTTAGCGTATGTTATTCATTATGTGGTTCTTTTTAGCTCTCTTGAAAAAGTTCGACTCATTCTCTCGATTTTTGCTTTGTAAGGGCGGATCCAGGTTCTCATTTGAGCTGCGATAACCATTTTCTCCTTCTCTCTTTTCTCTCTCTCTTCTTCTGCTCATTCTCTTTTCTCTCTCTAGCTCATCCTCCTCTCTCTCTCTTCATCTCTTCTCTCTCTCTCTCTCCTTCTCTGCTCTCTCTCTCTCTCTTCTCTCCTCTCTCTCCTCTCTCTCTTCTCTCTCTCTCTCTCTCTCTCTCTCTCTCTCTCTCTCTCTCTCTCTCTTCTTCCTCTCTCTCTCTCTCTCTCTCCTCTTTCTCCTCCTCTCTCTCTCTCTCTCTCTCTCTCTCTCTCTCTCTCTCTCTCTCTCTCTCTCTCTTTCTCTATCTGGCACTCACTCTCTCTGCCTTATTCTCCCCCTCTTTCCCTCCCAACCACTCTATCTATCCATTCACCAGTCTGTCTATGTTTCTGTCGAAAATTACTGACTCTCACTTTTTCCTCTTTTTCTTACTCTGTTTCTTTCCCTCCGTTCTTTCTATCTTTCCTTGTAATTATTAAGACTACGAGCTGCACAAAAATAAAAATAAACTTCAATCTTATTATTGTTAATGTCCTTTTCATTACCATTTTCATTACTATCCTCCTCATCATTATCCTCACCACCTCCTTCCTTCTCTTATTCCACCTTATCATCCATCCCCCCTCCCCCATCCCAGCCCTACCTTGCCCCTCCCTCTCCACTGATCGTCCCACATGTACCCTCCTAATCATCATCATCAATATCCTCCTTCCTCCTCCTCCTCCCCCTCTTCTTCCTCTTCATCATCCTATTCACCCACCCCCGCCCCTTCCTTTCTCCTTGTTCGTCTCCCCTCCCTACCTACCCCTTCCTTCCCCTCTCCCCTGTTTCTCTTCCTTCCCTGCCACCTCCCTCCCTCCCGAACCCCCTACTCTTCTCCAATTATCTCCCACCCTCCCTCACCCTTCTCCTCTCCCCCTCTTACCTCTCCTCCCTCTCCCCTCCCCCTCGCGCCTGAGACTGATCGGGGCTGTCACGGGATGTGTAAATGTTAACCTTTTTTCTAACATGGAAAATAGTCTTATATCTTCACATGTCTCTTCCTTACGGCCTTTTTTCTGCCTGTTTTTTTATAGGGAGGAGGGAGTGAAGGGATGAATGAGAAGGGGAGGGGAGGTAAAGAGAGTGGAACAGGAGGAGGGAGGAGGAGAGTTAAGGGGGGAATGGGAGGAAGGCAGGGAAAGAGAGGGGAGGTGGTAAGGAAGAAAGGAGGGGAAGAGAAGGGGGGGAGGAGGGGAGAAGGAGAGGGGGTGAGGGGAAGCCGCGAGAAAGAGTGAAGAGGGAGGGAGGCGGAGGGGGAGGGGGGGCGGAGGAGGAGCTACTGTAGTAAACAGTTTATTTACAGAATCTGTTGAGGTATTAATGGAGGTGCGGGTGGGAAGGGGGAGGGGATGGAGAGGGGAGGAGAGGGAAGAAGAGCAGGGAGAGGGAACGGTGGTTGGGGGGGGGGAATGATAAACCGTTTTTTTTTCTTCTCCATTTTCTTGGTCTTTTTAATATAAACATGAGTTACTGGAATATAAATGTTTTAGTGGCATAGTAATGGCAGAACGATACTTCATTATTTACGTTCAATTTCGCATGAGGAAATGGCGAAAAGCGTAAGAGCGCTACGGAAATCTCATGGCTTGCAGATGAACGAGAAAGAAAACGGAATAAGTGTAATGGGGAAAAGAAAAAGACAAGGACCAGATAAAAGGAAAGGAGAAGAAGTGTAAGAGAAACGAAGATAAGGGAGATATATACAAGTAGGAGTTTTCATACACAGACACACGCACATACACATACACACACACATAGATAGATAGATAGATAGATAGATAGATAGATACAAGTGTATATATATATATATATATATATATATATATATATATATATATATATATATATATATATATGTATGTATGTATATATGGAGGACTGAACAAATAAAAAAGAAAAGTTATGGAAGCAGCTTACATCGCGACGGAGAGTAATGTCAACACGGGCAGGTTCAAAGTATCCAAGGTCACGGCAACAATTATGCGAGCAACGAATAGGAGGTCACAGTGAGGTGTTTCGTCAGCTCACGTCTGATATATATTTTCTCTGTAATTTCTCCTATGTATGTATTTCTGACGATGGCACAATCGAATCCGGTCAAATACATCTCTTGTATTGTGGAGATATTCATTCTCATTCATACCTTTTATACAACTGTCAATATGAATACGGTTCATGTATATATATATATATATATATATATATATATATATATATATACATATGTATATATATATATATATATATATATATATATATATATAATACATATAGACAGAGAAATATAGACATATGGATATATTTATATATATGTATTCTCACACACACTCCCATACCTGTACTGTTCGAGGCGCTTTTTCTTAAGAAATGATGCTGGTGCGCCCGTTATTGATGAGAAATTGTGTTTCTCTCTCCGGCGCCATTCATTTCCCGCCCCCCACCCCGTCACCGCCCTTGTCATCACTCTCCAGCCTCGTCACCACAGCGTCACTCACCACATTTGTCTCTGTTGCTCCCTCGCCACCTTTTTTTCTTTTTTTTTCTGTGGTCACGAAAGAATAGGGCGGGAAAGGGGAGGGGGAAGCGAAGGAGGGAGAGAAGAAGAAGGGGAGGGAGGGAGAGAGAGGGAGAGAGATAAAAAGGGAAGAGGAGGGGATGGAAGGAGATAGGGGGAGCTGGAGAGAGAGAGGGGGGGGGGGAGGGAGTCGTAATAATCTTTTGATTTGCAATAATTCCTCATTTTTCTTCATTTGTACAACGGTATTCTCTTTCTCCCTTTTCCTCTCCTTTCTTCGTTTATTTATTATCTATTATTCATTTTTCTCTCTTACACATCTCTTCTCTATGACTATTTCCCTTGTCCTCGCTATCCTTTTCTCACCTTGTTCTCTTTCTTTATCTCTCTCTTTGTTTATTTGCCTGTCTGTCTGTCTCTACCTTCCCTCCTTTTTCCTCCCCTCTCCATCTCCCTCTCTCTCTCTCTCTCTCTCTCTCTCTCTCTCTCTCTCTCTCCTCTCTCTCTCTCTCTCTCTTCCATCCCTCTCCCTCCCTCTCTCCTTCACCCTCCCCCTTTTCCTCCCTCTCTCTCCTTCACTCCCCCTTCTCCTTTCCCTCTCTTTCTCTCTCCCTCTCTCTCCCTACCCCTTTCCCTCCCTCTCCCTCCCTCTCTGCCGCGCGCGTCGCGCCGAGAGTTGGCGGAGATTTTCCCGGGAACCGAAGCTCCCGGCCGCGTCTGGTGCCAGTGCGCTCTCGGGTCTCGACGTGGGAAGACATACGCGCGTTCTCTCCGGTGCCCTGTAGCCCTCTCGCTCTTCCCTCGCTCACTCTCTCTCGCGGCTCTTGGCGCCTGTAGACTATGTGGCGACTCTCTGGTATCTTGAGAGTATTGCTTCCTTAAGGAGGGAAAAATCGTCAACCTTCCTTTTACTGTAATTTTCGGAAAAACTAAAAAAAAAAAAATTGTTTATCTCTTCTCTCTCTGTCTCCTTTTCCCTCAACATGGAGACGCAACCTCTTTCCTGTCGCGTGTTGTGGCTCGAGATGGCTTGTGTTATTGGTCGGCTGCCAAACGCTTTCTGAAGATCGAGCGAACACTCGATGAACAGCGTGCTGGAACAATCCCGATGTAGTGTTCAATGTTCATCGCATAGCGGAATGTTCAGTGTGTTTGCAAACCTGCGTTGTATCCGAAGGCACGACTGAACCGAGCATAGTCTGTCCCCTTTCTTAACCGACCGGTCTTCAAAGCGGAATTTCCTTCCGTGGAGGAATAAAACAAAGAAAGAAAACAAAAACAAGAGCAAGAAATTTTTCTTAATAGTTTCAGAAGTCTCAGGCTGAAGGAGAAAATATCTTCAACTTTAAGATCGAGTTTGACCGCCGCTGCCGAGGCCACGACTTTAAAAGCCGTTCGAGGAAGCGCCGCCTCCGGGAGCAGCCGCGGGCCCTGTCGTCGGGCAGGTCTAAGTGCCAGTGAATGAAATATACGAGTTGCTGACCCTTCAGAAGTATATCACAAATTGAAATAAAACCTAAACCAAAAACTGTTAATAGATAAAAATATATACATAAAAGACAATTGTATCGCGAAAGAACTTGACGAAACTCAAGCCGGGCTGGCGACACAACGGCTGACTGATGGTGCCGTAAAACAGAGTCGCGTTTCGGAGTTTTCCAGGTTGTCAGGCGGTGTCAGGAGGAAGGAAGGAGAGAGAGAGAGAGGGGGGGAAGAAAAGGCCGTTTCCCTGTCTCCTCCGCTCTTATCCCGTAATTCGCATCCTGGAGGAAGAGAAAAAATTGAAGGAAAAGAAATTGAGGATTAAGTGAATCAGGAGCGGAGCGAGGCGCTTCCTTCGCGTCTTAAAGGAACTCTCTCGCGCGCCCCAGGAGGAGGCCACGCCAGCCGCGAGCCAGCAGGAAGACCGAGTGTCATGTGGTCTTGACTGATGAGGATCTGCTCCTCCTCCTCCTCCTCCTTCTCCTTATCCTTCTTCTCCTTCTTGTTCCTGTTTCGTGACCCTTTCAATTCCACGTTACGTGACTCAGCCGGGTGGGAACCATGTCGCGGTGATAGTCTTAGGACTTCGCTAATTTAAACCTGCTCACGTTACAGACAAAAAAAATATAGATCGTCAAAAGAATAAGCAAACCATACCTCTCAAAAGATAAAGAAAAGTAAATAAAAAGTAAAGATCAAAAAGAAAAGAAAAAGAAAATAAACATATAAAGTTCAGCCGCAGTTCCTCCGAAGAACCAATCGTCCCTCTCTCGACCACCGTCCTTGGGCCGAGGGCGACTGCCTCACTCCTCGAGGATCACTCGGGAATATCCTACACGAATATCCTTCTCCTTGCCACTACATAGGTGAGTATCGAGCGCCCACACTACCAGCATCTCTGATATCTCTCGCTTATGGCCGAGGCTGGCGCCCAAGTAGGCCTATCTTGCTTGTGGATTGGGGGATTGTTTGGGGGCCTATGTGTTTAGCAGACTTCTTTTTCCTTTTTTCTTTCTGTCTTTTTTTTTTTTCTTTTTTATCGGGTAATGGAGAGGATTAGGAAATGGAATTAGGGTTGATGGGTGG
>NC_051427.1:829261-839261 GCF_015228065.2 Penaeus monodon
GCGATATATACGTGTATATATATAGATTGATTATATAATCTATAGAGAGAGAGAGAGTATTAGATTGAAGAGAGAGATAGATAGATATTATATATGTATGTAATAGGATAAAGATAGATATAGATAGATATAAGAAATATTTGATATATATATATATATAAGATATGTTCATATCCATATATGTGATATAATATAATAGATAAATTATATATATATATATATTTATATATATATATAGGTGGTCATAGTATATATTATATATATAATATATAGATATATAATTATATATATTATATATATATATATATTGACTATGTATATATTGTTCTTTCGTTTTTGTATATTAGATATTTTTAGATTAGAACCAGACATATTGTAACAACCATTATCTAATGATTTTTTGGGTTCTTTTAGACAGTACTAGATGGAGGATTTGTTCTACCTCCGAAACGTCTAATAAACATGAAATTCTGACGATGTATTAGTCTGCCTATTCATACTTACTTACGACGCACTGAGGGCAAAATCTATCACCGAATATATATATATGATATATAATAAATTATATACTATATATAGATGTATAGAGAGAGAGAGAGAGAGAGATAGAGATATACTATAGAAGGTGTGGGTGTGGGGTGGGGTGGGGTGGGGTGTGGCCGGGTCGTACGGCGGGGCGTGTGGCCTTGTTGGGTGGGGGGATAGACTAGAAGGGGTAGCTTATGGCGTGGTATGGATAGGGTGCATATTGTAGAGAGCGAGAGAGAGAGCGAGAGATATATATAGAGATATAGGATATAGATATATAGAGAGAGAGATAGATTGTTAGAGAGACACACACACACACACACATATAGTATAATATAATAATATACTATATATACATATATATATATTGAACTATATAGATATTAATATATGCATGTATATACAGATATATCATAAGACATATATGCACGTATATATATGTCTGTGTGGGTGTATATAGACTAGACAATATATACAGTATAGATATATATGATATATATTATATTATATAAGATATATATATTAAGATATATATAGATATATGAGATAGAATATATTGTATATATATAATATATAATATATATATATAAATAATATATCTATATAGATAATATTATATTATATATACATGTGTTTGTGTGGTGTTGTTTTTTCAGTAGTGTGTGTAGGTGTGATATAATATATATAATATAATATATATATATATATATATATATAATGAGATATATATACTATATAGATTTGATTTAAATCCTATATATATATAAAATATATAATAGATATAAGAAATGTATACAGTAAAAATGATGTATATATATTAATTCATATATAATATAGAGATATATATATCATATATAAGATATATATAGATACATTATTATTATATTAATATGTATATATATATCATATTATATTATATATATATAGATTATATCATATATTATGATAATATAGAAAAGGATGTATAGATAATATGTATATATAATAGATAGATATATATAGATATATATGATATATATATAGATGATATATTAATATGTGTGTGTGTGTGGTGTGGGTATGATGAGTATGTATAACATCATATAATATCTATGCAATATCTCTATATTAGATAGCAGATTCTATGTATAGAGGCATAGAGATACCACATATAGATGGGTATATATGTATGTGTATGATAGATATAGATATATTATCAAGATATATAGAGATATATATATAGATATAAGAGAGAGATATATAGATATATAGACTAGAGCGTATTATATATATAGTAGTATATAGCGATATATAGAGATATATATATATACGTGTAGAGATATATAAAGATGACTATTAAATAGATATATTAGATATAGATAAATTATATTATATATTGTTATATATATAAGAAGTAGAGAGAGTAGTATATAAGATATATAATAGGAATATAGAGAGAGAGACGAATATGTATAGTAGAGAGGGTCATAGATATAGGTGCATATATTATTATAAGATAGATATATAATATATATAGTAGAGATAGAGAGATTATATAACATAGAGATATAGATCGCAATTATTCAGATTAGACTATTATATATATAGGGATATTATATATTAATATATAGTATAGAGATATAGGAGATACAATGGTAGATAATAGAGAATATAGAGATATATTGAGATAGATATAGCTACTAAGATATTATAGTATATGTGAGTATTATAGATATATATATATATATATCTAGATATAAGTATATATATATATATATGCATAATTTCATGTATATATATAATATATTATATATATATTACGATATAGCTATATATATTAGAATAGAATATCTTAACTATATATATATAGATATGTGTGTATATTATTTATCTATAATATACCTATATAGCTCTATATATATATAATAATATATATATAAGAATATATATAGCTTATGGGAGTTATATAGATGATTAGTTAAATATATATATAGGTATATTCATTATAGATCCCTGTTCATGATATATATATAATATATTATATATATATATAGATATATATATAGATATATAAATATAATCTATATAGAGATGTCTAGAGAGAGAGCAGATAATATATATATACATATGTATAGAGATATAGTGAATAGATCATATTGATATATATAGTAGGATATAGATATATAATATAATAGCATATAGTAGATATAGGATGATATAGGATAAAAAGTAGATATAATAGAGAGAGAGAGAGAGCAGATGATAGAGCTATGATAGTATGATATGATCTGGCAGATGATAGAAGAGACGAGATGTATAGATAGAGTATATGATATATAGTATAATATATCTAGATATATATATGATTTAGCGATAGTATTTGAGATAGTAAGATATATATATATATATTATACGATTAATAGAGACGAGATATTGTATAATATAATATTATATATACTGTATATATATAGTTACATAGATAGACGAGCTAGATATAGATTAGATATATATATATATATATATATATATTATATATATAATTCTAGAGGTTATATACTATCATATAGAATATATAATATATATATATATATAATCTATATATATATACTATATATATCTATAAATATAATATATGGGTATGTATGTACTGTATATACATTTATATTATCTTAATTATCTAGTATTATATATTGTATTTACGTATAATATATATGATTATAGATATATCGTATTTATATATAGATATGGATATATATAGAATATATATTTGTACATATAGTACTTCATAAATTATATATTAGATATATACTATAGCTAATATATATATGTATATATATAGATATAGATACGAGTATCTCAAAGATAAGGATATATATAGATAATATATAGATATTATAGATAGAGAGGAGATAAGGGATATAGGTATTAGATAGATATATATGTATAGATATATATAGAGATATGAATATATATGGTAGAGATAATAGAGAGAGTATATTATAGTAATAATTCTGAGATATATATAGTATACTATATATAGTATAGATATACTAAAGAGATAGAGAGCTATAGAAGTATCTCTATATATATATATAGGTTACAGAGCAGTAGAATAGATATATGATAGAGATACTATAGTATATATTATCTATATTATGTATATATAAGAGATATATATATATATTATATATATATAGAGATATATAGACATATGATAGAGACATATTACATATATGTATATTAAAGATATATGAGTGGGAATAAAATAGAGTATAAGATATATATTAAGATTATAGATATAGATATATATGAAAAGAGAGATATAGATTATGATAGATATACGATAGCCATATATATTAAGAGCAGAGAGAGGGAGGTAGAGATAGATATATCTGAGATATGTAGAGATCTAGATAGAGAGTACTGAGAGAGAGATATCGAGAGTATATAGATGATAATAGATAGAGAGAGAGATAGATAGGATAGATAGATAGTATAGAGAGAGAGATATAGAGGGATAGAGAGAGATATAGAGCTATAGATAGATCGATAAGATAGAGATGAGAGAAGGGAGAGGAGAGAGAGAAGAGAGAGGGAGAGAGAGAGAGAGAGGAGAGAGAGTAGATAGAGAGATAGAGAGAGAGGGTGGGGATAGATAGAGAGAGAGAGAGAGAGAGAGAGATAAAGTGGATAGAGAGTGAGGGAGATAGATAGATATCTAGAGAATGAGAGAGACATAGAGTAGAGAGATAGAGAGAGAGAGAGAGAGATGATATGAGCTACATTATTATATTACCTAGAGTGGTAATATAGACAGAAATATAGATAGTAGTAGACGACGAGATAGAGTAGAGGAGATAGAAGAGATACAGATTATAGAGATAGACATATAGAAGGAGATACCTATATATATATATATATATAGATCTATATATATATGATATATATATTTATATTACATAAGCCATACAAGATAATATATATATATATATATATAATATTATATATCGATATATGGTGTGTATAAACACATACACACACGCAGGTACACACAAACAAACACACATGCTAAATGAGGTAAAAAAAAAAGAAGATAAAAAAAAAAAAAAAAAAAAAAAAAAAAAAAAATAGATTATGATATTATAGATAGTAGGATCTCCAGATATGTAGAAGATATATATCTATATACACACTCACACACACATACTAAACAACATACACACACACACACAAAACTCACACACACACACACCACCACAAAACTCAAACACACACACCACACACAAATAGTCAACCACACACCAACACACACACACACCACACACACACACAACACACACACCACACACATCAGAGAGTATATAGATATGAGACGGGATATAAGAGGAGAGATAGATAGAGAGATATAGACAGTGAGAGAGAGGCAGAGAAGATATAGATGGAGATATATAGGATAGATAGGAGAGAGAGAGAGAGAGAGAGAGAGGTAGATAGAAAGAGAGTGCTTGAGAGATCTGAGAGAGAGAGGGGGGAGAGAGAAGAGATATAAAGAGAGGGATATAAGAGACACACAAACAGTGTGCGGAGATGAGAGATAGAGATATATAGAGTCATAGAGAGATTAGAGTAGCGATACTAGAATATAGCTATAAGAGATATATCGGGTGTGGGGGGGTGTGGGTGGGAGGCGGGTGGGGTTACAGGGTAGACTGGGAGAGCGTATGATTTGTACAAGATAGGTGAAGATATATATCGAAGTAGATAAATGGGGGATAGAGAGACGAGAGCGATATAGAGAGGAGAATATAGAGAGAGACCAAAGGAGAGAAGAGATAGACAGAGAGAGAGAGAGAGAGAGAGAGAGAAGGGTGATATACAGAGAGACAAGACAGAGGCACTGGAGATATGGGGGTGTGCGGGGATAATGAGAAACGGAGAGAGATAGATAGAGAGGAGGGGTAGTTTGGGGTAAAAGAGATAAGCGAGAGATAGATAGAGGAGACACACACACACCAACACCACACAACACACACACACACACACTCACACCAATACTACACACCACACACACACACACACACATACACAAACAACACACCAACACACACCACACACACACCACCACACACCACACACACACACACAACACACACAAACACACACCACACACACACACACACACACACACACACACACACACAAAACACACACACAACACATAGAGAGAGAGGTATAGAGAGAGAGATAGAGAGATCGATATAGAGAGATAGAGAGAGGAGAGGAGAGGAGACAGAGATGTAGAGAGGAAAGACAGAGTAAGAGTATTTATATATGAAGGCATATGTACATATGCATATAGATACAGAGTGAGAGATGGGTATATATGCATATATAGACATAGAGAGGAGGGGTGATATATAAATATATAGTATATAGATTAGTAGATATAGAGATATATATATAGAGATAGATCTATATAGATAGAGAGAGAGTAGATGTATCATGAGAGATGATAGATAGCGAAGACGATAAGAGAGATATAGACTAGAATGATATATATGTATAGATATAGAAGATATAGATTATATATATATATATATAGATCTATATATAATAGATATCTATTATATATATATATATATGCATATGATCATATATAAAATATATGAATAATCATGTCATATATTATACCAGATATATATCGGAGACTATAGATATCTAGTATATTCTATATTGATAATATATATCTATCCGATCTATCGATCTATCGATCTATCTATCTATCTATCTATCTACATATCTATCTATCTATCTATCGATGCATATATATATAATATATATATATATATATATATCTATATAGATTATATATTATAGTAGATAGATGTAGTATATATATATGTAGGTATATCCAGGTATATATATATATATTAGATATATATATATAAGATATATATAATATTTTATATATATATATATATATATATATATATGAATACTAGTTATATGGGGATACTATACTGAATATATGTATGTAGTGATGTATGACATATATATAGAAGTGTGGTCTATATAGATATAAGAGATATATATATATATGGATATATTATATATATTAATTATATCTATATATATATGTGGCAATATATTAGATAGAGATATATATATATAGATAAGATAGATAATATATCTACTATTAGAGATATATATATATATATACATATATATGGATGTAGGTATATGTATAGAAATATATAGAAGTGTGTAATATAATATATTATATATATATTATGATAGAGATATGATATAATTTATATAATAAATATATATATAGTATACCATATATATATATATACATAGATATATATATAATTAGAGATATATAGATATATTATGTGTGTGTAGTGTGTGTCGTGCGTGTAGTATTAGCTGGGTTGTGTGTGCTGTGTTTAGCTGTGTGGTCTTGTTGTGTGTGTGTGTGGGTGGGTCGTGTGTCATGTGTGTGTTTGTGTCGTGTGTGTGGGTTGTGTTGTGCTTCAGTGTGTAGTGTCGTTTTTTGTGTGTGGTGTGTCGGGGTGTTTGTGTGTGTCGTTGTGTGTGTGTTTGTCTGGTATTGGTTGTGTTTTGTTCGGTGTGTTTTGTACGTATGGGATTATATGTATATATATATATATATATATTATATATATATATATAGATATAATATAGATATATATGTACTATGTAGGTAGATATATATATAATATAATATATATAATGTATTATATATATATAGTATATATATATATATGAGGTGTGTAGTGTGTGTGTATGTGTGTGTGCGTGGTGTGTGTGGGTGTGTGTTTTCGTTGTGCGTGTTGTGTGTGGTGGGTTCTCTTGTGTGTGTGTGTAGTGTGTGTTGCCAAGGTTGTGTGTGTGTGCGCTGTGGTTGTGCATTTGTGGTATGTACACATTATATATATAATGATATATTAATATTATGATATATGATATATATATATTATATATATATATACTATGAAAATATTGCTATGGAGTAGATAGTTATGTATATATATGTTAAGAATATATATATAATATATATATATATAGATTATATATATATACTATATATTATATGTGTGTTGTGTGAGGTGTTGTGTGTGGTGTGTCGTGTGTGTGTGTGTGGGGTTGGTGTGTGTGGGTGTGTGTCGTGTGTTTTTTGTGTGTGTGGGTGTTTTGTTGTTGTTGTGTGTTTGTGTTTGTGGTGATGTGTGGGTGGTGTATGATATATGTATGTAAGTATGTAAATATAATATATCTATATATATTATATATATCTATAATATGATATATATATAATACTTATATTATATATATTATTACATAATATATGTATGTATGTGTGTGTGGTGTATCTATATGTATATGTATATATATTATATATATATATTTAATTAATATAAAGATAATATATAGTATATATATATATTATTTATAATATATATATATATATATATCTGCATATAATATATAAAATATGAATACTATGTATGTATGGATGTGTGTGTGGTGCAGTTGTGTGTAGTGCATGTGTGTGTGTGTAGGTGTGTGCATGTATTATATAAATAAACAGTATATATATAATATATAGATATATAGATATATTGAGATTTATATATAATATATATATATATATATATATATATATGGATATATATACATATATATATATATTATATATATTAGCTAGTATATATATATATATATATATATGAGGTATATATATATATATATTTTTTGTGCATATAGATTTATGATAGTGTATATTACATACAAATAATTTATCATATATATACTATATATATATATTATAAATGTATAAGATTCTATAGATGTACATTTTTTTTTTTTTTTTGTACATCATATTTATATATATATATATATATATATATATATATAGATATATATTAGTATAGGTATATATATGTATATATAATATTATAAACATCTCTTCTCTCTTTCTATCTTATCTATCTATTCTTATCTATCTATCTATCTCTTATCTATCTATCTATCTATCTATCGATCATCTATCTATCTATCTATCTATTATATATATATATATATATATATATAATATAACTATATTATACATAATATATATCTATATATATATATATCTTACTGATATATTATAGATATTATATATATATGTCGAATACATATATGTATATTATATATCTATAACTATATTTATTATTGTATATATATATATATACTAAATAGGTAATATCTGTATACCAACCCACATACACACACACACACAGACACACACACACACACACACACACACACACACACACACATATATAATGTATATATATACTATCTATATTATATATATATATATATATATATTATATATATACTATTATATTTAATTCTACGTTTTATATATTATCTATTATTTATCTATTTTTTTAGTTTTTTATATATATATATCTATATATATATATATATATATATATATATATATATATGAACCGTCTTTCATACGACAAATGTAGACAAGGTATGAAAGTATGGGGTCGAATGCGTCTTTGTTCAGAAATATGACGAAGACGCATTTCGAAACCGGTCAATACAGCTCGTGCATTGTGAAGCTATTCATTCCATCATACCTGGTCTACAGATATATAATATATATATATTATATAGATATGAGATAGATTATATTATATATATATATATATATCATTGACCATATATATATATATATATATACACACACACACACACACACACACACCACACACACACACAACACACATATATATATATATTATATATCATATATATAATATATATATATTAGATATATATATATATATAGTGTGTGTGTGTGTATTTCTTTACACTGTGTGTGTGTGTTGTGTGTTTGCGCTCCTTATTCCTGCTCAACATTTGTGTGTGTGGTGGTATATATAATATAATATTATAGATTACTTATATATATATATTATATCTATATATATATATATATTACTAATATTATAGACACACACACACACACATATATATATATATATACTATTATATATATATAGATAAATATATTATATTTAATTCTATATATATAATATATATATATATATATATATTATATATTATATATTATTACAGGTGTAGTTGTTTGACGGCGATTTCAGTCCTTAGGCTAGGGGAAGATGTAAAATACAAACCATATAAAATCAGATGCATAAGGCTTAAACCCATGCATATAGTATTCCTATTTCCCAATTCATTGTAATTCGTTTAAATTATTAGTAATTTATAGATTTGGTAGGTCTTAGCTTTTAACTTTGTTAATTCACTTAGTTTAGGCAACTATAGAGTTTATTATATATGTTCATGAAATTCATTAAGAATACGTGATTTTATTTTATTTAACCAATCCATACCATCACTTAAATATACATAACCATTTACTTTACACCATCACACCAACATA
>NC_051427.1:864072-876572 GCF_015228065.2 Penaeus monodon
ATTATTATAAATATTAAAAAATTTTTTTATTTTATTATTTTTTTTTACTATTAATTTATTATAAAAATTTATATTATTATTATATTTATTATTATTATTTTTTATTATTATTATTATTTATATTATATTATTATTTTTATTATTATTTTATTATTATTATTATTATTATTATTATATTATTTTATTTTTAAATATTATTATTATTATATTATTATTATTATTATTATTATTATTATTATTATTATTATCATTATTATTATTATCATTATTATATTTATTATCATTATTCCTACTATAATTTGTTTTATTATTATCATTATCATTATTATTTTTATCATATTTATCGTTATCAATATTTCATTTGTCAACATTATAGCAGTATCATTATTATCATCATTATTGTTATACTTATTTTTATTTTCATTATTATTACTATTATTAGTAGTATTACTTTTATTACAATTATTGTTGTTATTATTACACTATTATTATTATTTATAATTATCATGATAATGGTGATGATGATGATGATGATAATAATAAATAAAAAGTAATAATGAATATAAAAATATAATAATAAAAAATAAAAAAATAATAATAATAATAAAATAATAATAATAATAATAATAATAATATAAAAATTATAAATAATATTAATAATAATAATAATAATAATATAAATAATAATAATGATAATAATGATAATAAAAAATAATGAAGATAATAATAATAAAAAATAATGATAATAATAATTACAATATTATTAATTATTATTATCATTATTATTATTATTTTTTATTATATTTAAAAATAAAATAATAATAATAATAATAATAATAATAATAATAATAATAGTAATAATAAAATAATAAAATAATAATAATAATGATGATGATGATAATAATGATAGTAATAATAACATATTTTTTATTATCTTTCTTTTTCCTTGTTGCTATCTCCTCGTCCTCCTCTTCTGATGGTAGTTCTTCTTCTTCTTTCTTAATTCTTATCCTAAACATTTTCTTATCTTTCTTTTTGCTTCCCACCTTCTTCTCTAATCCGTCTCTGTAATTACCTCTTTCTTTTCTTCCCTCATCTCCTAATTCTCTTCCTCCCTCGTCATTATTCTCCCTTTTCCTCCCATTTTCTCTCCTTTCCTCCTCGTTTTTCTCCCTTGTCTTCCTCTCCGTCCTCTTTTTTCATTTAGTTTCTCTTTCCTTCTTTCTCGTCTTTTCCTTCTTCATTCTTCTCCTCCCTGACGTCTTCTTCCTCTCTCCCTCCTTCATTCCTCCCCTTTCTTCTACCCTTTCCCCCTTTCGATCGTCTGCTCTTTCCCTCCTTTTACCCATCTTTCTTTTCTCTCTCTCTTCTTCCTTCCTCCATCTCCTCCTCCCTTTGCCATCTCCCTTCATTCCTCCTGTATGAGCCCTCCGACATGACTCACTTGATTGCA
The DNA here is from genome assembly GCF_015228065.2 of Penaeus monodon. Classification (NCBI taxonomy): domain Eukaryota; kingdom Metazoa; phylum Arthropoda; class Malacostraca; order Decapoda; family Penaeidae; genus Penaeus; species Penaeus monodon. The sequence goes on from NC_051427.1 coordinate 865,526, forward strand.
ATTAAGTCCCTTATTGCAAGGTCTAAGGCGCCTCTTCATTGGATATTTATATTGCTCTTTCGGTCACGAAGTTTTAGTTCTTTTTCCATTCGATAGATAGCGTCCTGTTCTCTTTACATTTTAACCGATAGATGGTTTAGTTTCGCTTTCGGTTTACAATTGGTGATTCTTCAATATTACAGTGGCAATATTCAACAACACACCACACACACACACACACACCACACACACACACACACACACACAAACATATATAAATATATTTATAAATATAAAAAAAATATATATATATATATATATATATATATATATATATATATATATATATATATATATATTATAATATATATTATATGAAGAAAAAAACCCACAATACAAAAACTAGATTTTATTGTATTATGGGTTTTTCTTCCATTGTATCAGCACTTAAGAGTGTTTTGTTATTTCATATATATATATATATATATATATTATATATATATATATATATATATATAGATTATATATATATATTTATATATATATATATATATATATATATATATATACTATATATATATGATATATATATATATATATATATGGAAGAAAAACCACAATAAAAAACTGATTTATTGTTTTATGGGTTTTCTTCCATTGTATCAGCACGGAAGATTGTTTTGTTATTCATATATTTTCAAATTTTATATAAAATTAATATATTTTTTATATATTATATTTAAATATATATAATATATATATATATTAAATTTTATTATTTAATAATATATATATATATATATTTTAATTTATATTAAAATATATATATATTTTTAATTTAAATATTATATTTTAAATTTATTTTATAAATATATTAAAATATATATTATATATATAATAATAAAAAATTTTAAAAAAACAAATTTATTAAAGCGGGAATTGGGAAAAGCAAGTGACATAGCCCCTGGGGATTTCGCGGGAAAAAAGGGCCTGTTTAAATGACATTCGCGTCAGTTGTAATCCATCTTCAAATGGGAGGCATGCGTGATAAAACGCCATCTATGAAAACGGATAACAATAAAAAAAAAAAATAGCCCGGGGGGGGGAAACCCCAAACCCCAAGTCTGCTGTCCCAAGCCTGGATAAATAGAGAATATTCCTAAAAGGTACCCCCGGCACTCCCCGTAAAAAAGGAACGGGGGACCCTACCACGTACACCCCCAAAGAGCATCACAACATAAAACTAAAATTTAAAGGGGTTCATCTGGGGGCCCACGGCGGCTCAAAACATGAACTACCGTTAATAAAAAAAAAAAAAAAAAAGAAGAAGAAGAAAAAAAAAAAAAATTAATATTGTGTGTGTGGGGTGTGTGGGGTGTGGGGTGTTTTGGTTGGTGTGTGTTGTTGTGTTTTGTGTGTGTGGGTTGTTTTGTGTGTGGTGTGTGGTGTGGAGGTGGGTGTTGTGTGGTGTGTGGGGTGTGGTTTGTGGGGTGGTGTGGGGTTTTGTGTGTGTTTTTTTCTGGGGTGTGTTGTTTTGTTTATTTGTGAAATAAACATATGAAATTTATAAAATTTTGCGTGGTAGTCATTTTTAAAATAAAACAATATATATTTTATATAATATAATATATTAATATTTATATATATATATAATTATATATACATATTATTATATATAATAATTTTATATAAAATTTTATATATTTTATATATATATATATATATATATAAAACAAGTCTCTCTCTCTCTCTCTCTCTCTCTCTCTCTTCTCTTCTCTATATATATATATATTTTAAAATTTTTAAAATAATATATATAATATTATAATATTTTAAAAAATATAAAATAATAATATAATATATAATATTAAATAATATTTTATATAAATTTTATATAACAAAAATATAATAATATATATTTATATATATTTTTATATATATATTTAATTTTAAATTATATATGTATATATTTTGTATATAGTTGGTGTATATATTTTATGTTTTTGATGTATATTAGCCCTTTCTTTTTGCGCATGCTTACCTGGATGAGAGAGGGAGAAAAAAGGTGTAAAAGGGGTAAAAAATAAAAACGACAGAAAGAGGGAAAGAGGAGGAAAGAGAGTGATGAGTGGAAGGGGAAGGAAGGAGGATTTTTAGCTCACGCAATCTGTAAAAGGGGGAAGGGAAAAGGGGGAAGGAATGAGAGAAAAAAAACGAAGGGGAAAAAGTTTAGTTTTTTGTGCGGTTAGCAGGGGAAAATAAGGTTTTTAGTTTGTCCTTTTTTTTCCCCCCGGCTAACTGCACGGGCGGGGGCAAGCTGGGGAACATTTGATGCAGGTTTAAAAACATTAAAAGGGGTATTTTCATTTCAATTTTAGGCTAAACATATTAGGGATAAGAATTTTCAATTCAGAAAGAACAATTAACAGTCGTTTTTCTATCATCTGCCAGCCGGCGTACGCGGGGGCGTGGAAAGGCATTGCTACATTGATATCAGTCATGTGATGCTACATTAAAATTTTAGTTTAAATATAAAAAATTTTTCTAAGACACAGAGGATATGAAATATTTTCATAGTTCCCATACCTCAAGCTAGGTGGCCTGAAAGCGTAACACAGGCATTGAGTTTAAATGTACAAGCGTTCGCTTTATTTTCTTCATTAACATTTTTCATTATTTTTCTTCGACTTAAAACTGATGAGCTCCCCAAACAATCTTTTCCCAACCGATTCTTGCTTTTACAATACACATTCTTTTTTGTTTTAAAAAACCCCTAGGTGAATAAATCTTCCCAAAAAACGGTCAAAAGGGTTTTATGCTACAGCTTTCGGGGGCTTTGAGAATTAAAATTAACTCAGTCAAGCCCCTCTTTAAAGGAAATTTTAAATATTGTATAAAACCCTGGAAATAGGTCCCCAAATCATATCCACATTTTTGCTTTTTCAATCTGACTTTGCCAGGTGATCAGCTGATATGCCTGGGGTTTCCCAACAGCGAGGAATCCCCCAAAACGTATATCAGGGCCTCGTTTTTTGCACGATACACGTTTATCCTGATGTCATTTGCGATTTTAACTGCACTTTGTCTGATGTTCGGCCGGAGAGCACTCTTGAATCACAGAATATTACCCCCGACCCTTGATTAAATAAAAAATTGGTGGCCGGTATTCCGCCAATCGTTTCGTATGTACCCCCAGTCTGAACCCTCCTACAATCCTGGTGCTTCAAATATTTTTTTTTATATGCAAAAAAAAACCACCCTGCTCTACCCCAGACTGCAAGGACCCGTATGTGCATTCTATGCAGGGGATAGATTTTTAAAGATGCTCATTTAAAATTTGCAAGTGATAAGTTAATTGCAGGGGGACACTGTTTTTTTTTTGGGGCAGTCGTATAATATATATTGGGTCCGACTTTTTCCCCGGGGGGTACAGAACGCCCATGAGGGTCTTAGTTAGGGTTTTTTCAGCTGAGCAAATTGTTTACATTTTACTTTATCCTGGTTTTGAAAAAAAATCGGTTTTGTCATGAAAAGGTAGTCCTCTTTCGGGTTTTTTTTATTTGTCTTGGAACTCTGTAAAAGGAGGGGTTTCAAAATTGTTTTGACCCCAAATTTTTGGTATTTTTTTTAAAATTTTTCTTTCGTAAAAAAGGGTAATTTAGTTCGGTTCTCATTTTCAAAAATTTTTTTTTTTCTAGGGGCCCAAGAATGACCTCATGGTTTCATTTTGTATATTTTTCAAAAACTAGTCAAACCTGTTTCCCTTGTATAACACTAGGTCAACATGATAATCTATGAGTGACCGATTATGACAAGTAAAAGAGTTTTGCAATATTACTTATACCAGGCTTTGCCAACAAGTGTCAAGTGGTTTCAGCCGCTCCCACACCCTTTTCTTCGGTTTCTGAGGAACTCGAATATGACAATCACCCAAAGGTATTTTATTGGATGCCAGAGATCTAGTCAATGTCACTTATTGAAACCTTGGCAGAGGGATTGTCTTTGGGTTAAGAGCCTTGGTTTTTTTCAGTCGAGATTATCAAGCCACACATACCCTTGCTAAAGAGATACTGAAATCTCTTCATTCTTCCTGGGAGGGGGGGTTTTGCAAATTCATGGGCAAAAAATAATGGAGTTTTTTTTCCCTCATGGTATTCGCCTAGAAAAACTAGCTTAAAGAGTTAAATACCCGGGGGGTAAGTACCCTCCCTGAGGGTCCCGAGTTAAAATACTTTTGTATGAGTACTCTATGCCCGTAGGTACCTGAGCCGACCGATTCGAAGATACATGTGAATCCATGAACAGTTTTCCCCGAAACCAAAAAATACTAGTTTTCTCAAGAATTATTTTTTGTTTTAAAAATCAAAAGGGAGATTTAAAATCAAGAAAAACGGTTGCATGCCTGGGTTTGTGTTTGTTAGTTTCTGTAAAACAGGTGGGGCGCTACGCCCTGGGAGAAAAACCAACAGTTTTGGGGGTAAAATTGCATTTTTGCGTACATAAGCCCGAGTATTATCCTCTCAAGTACTTTTTTCACAGACAGGAGGCAAAGGAAAAGGGGGCCCGTATTTCAGTATTTGGTTTAGGTATGGGAATGATTGCTTTTTTGTCCCCCGGAGCTTGGGGTGATTTCCCGTGAAAGGGTGAGGTATCAGGTGCAAAGGGGTTCCTGGTACCCGAGCAAGTGACAAAGGCGCGTAAAAAAGGCCCCTCTTCGCCAGGGGCGGGGGCCCTTACTTTAAAAGGCATTATTATTTCCCCCTCGTTATTTTGGGAAAAATCGGGGGGGTCAATGCACACAGGCTACTGATATTAAAGTTCCCACTTTTCGACTTGTTAGTTGATCTTTTTCCCCTTTTGGGGGTTAGCTGAGAATTCCCCCGGGCCCCCGTCTAGCAGATATTTCCCGCTCTTGTGGGCGTGGAACGCGGTGTTTTGAGAGTTTTAAATGCAGCCCATTAATTTTTTTCCCCAAAGTCAGTCACAGAGGTTTTGATATTGATACCTTGCAGAAATGTTCCGTGTTTTCAGAATTTTTTTTTAATTCCCCGAATTTCCTTTTTGGCTTTAAAAAATGCAGAAGATTATCTGTCGTCCCTTTTATCTTTTTAAATTTGCAAGCTCGGACCCGTTTTTTGTTCCTTGGCCAAAATAGGGGCATTATCCCCCCGGTGCAAGGAGCCGGGGGGGCCTTTTTTCTTCGAGAGTTTTTCGGAACAGACCCTGTGTTTTTGTAGCGTGCAACTTAGATTAAAACCTGAAAAATTTTTAACAGTTGTTTTTTTCATAGGGTTTCCGTCATGACCCCCGGGCCCTTTAAGTGATGCTCCAGGCCCGGGGGATAATTATTCTGAGCCAGGTGATTAGGGGGTGAGCGCTGTCTTTTCGATGTCTGTTCGGGTTGCAAAATGATTTATAAAAAACCTCGTCCCGGAAGTACAGAAAATTTCCCTGAAAAAAATTTTTGCCAAAAAAGTAGTCTAACCGCCACCCCAAATGAGTCTCGCTTCTGTGTCATATACTGTCAGGATCTTTATTTATGAAAAGCTTGAAATTCTCCCCTTTTCATTTCCTTTGGGTTTTCCCAAAGTTGGGGCCTTGCATTGAAGTCGCCCCTGCATAACGTCCTTGGGGGAAAAATTTGGGGGAAAAAATAGCCGAAATTAAGTATTGGCATTAATTACAGGAAAAAACCCCGAGGCAGTCTGGATTTTTTAAAGAAAATTTAACATCAGGTTCCGGGGGTTTTTTTTTTTTTATTTTCAGTGTTTTCCCCCACATATGTCAACAAACCGTTGGCTGTTTTAAATATGAATAAAAACCCCTTAAGTGCAGGTGCTATTTACTTTCAGCGGCCCGCAAAAGGTTCTTTCACGCATATAACCCTCAATAATTATTTGTGGATGTAAAAATTCTAGCATTTTTGCCCAGGCTTTAATGTCGCATTTCCAGAATGAATTTGATTGTGCGTTTATCCATAGTGAATATTGTTTTTTGTACAACCCGTCCCTTATGCGTTAATCCTCTAATATTTCGAATTATGATTTAAAAAAAGAAAATAAAACTTTATTATGGATTAATCGATGGTTGTCCCTGGACTGAAATTATTTTAAATTTTAAAAAATTTTTTTTAGTTTTTTTCCACTTTTTCAGAACGTCCCTTTCCCTTTTTTTTGGGAGAGCACCCGAGGGGGGGTGCGTCACGGGGGCTGACGTACAGGGATCTGATTTTGTTCGGGCTGCTGTCAGCCTTGCACGCCCACTTGGTTTCAAAAACCGGCGTCTGCAGCGATTTTCCTCGCTTTTTTATCATAAAGGGAGCACTAGTATCACGACAAAGACGTCACTTTTTATTTTTTTCATTTTTTGCTTCGCGACGTTTTTTCATTAATTAAGTTTTTGTTTTTGGGGTTTCCCGAGCTTCATTTCCTTTTTGAAGTTCAAGCACATTTACGTGCCCCTTGGCAGGGGGGCGTGACGTCATTCTTTCCCTGGTTTTGCGGGGGTTCCCCCCCCCCACCTGCGGTGTCCCTGCCCGAGGGTAGGGCGGTTGTCGGGGGTCGCCCGGGGGGGGATGGGGGGGTGTCTTCAGTTCAGAGAGTATGTCAGCTTTTTGGCCCCAGAACCCTTGTGAGGGTCAGCATATCGTCCACCTTCCCTCCCTGCGTAACCTTTTTTCTAGTTCGGAGCCGGGAAACCTGCGACTGGGCCCCCCAGGGCACGGTCGGGCCTTCCCCGCACGCTGGTCGGGGTTTGGGTTTGGGGGGGCCGCGTGGTCACTCGCGTCGGGCTGATACCCCCGGGGTGGGGGGGAGGGGGGGGGCAGGGAGGGCCCTGACCCCAGTAAGGGGTTGTGAAAGTGATTTACTTGGGCCGTAGAGTTTCAAACTAAATGGAGACAGTTCATGTCAAGGGAAAATAATAGAGATAAAAAACTTAAGAGAAACAGTAGACAGAGAGAAGATAAGAAAAAAAAGGGTTTTAAAGGCAAAAATTTTAAGAAAAAGTTCGCTGAAAACAGAAAAAAAAGGGTTTTATAAAGCAAAATACATAATATAAAGATAGACCAACAGAGACAGACACACAGAAGGAGCAAACATTTGGGAGAAAGAGAGAGAGAGAGAGAGAGAGAAAAAAAAAAAAAGAAAGAGAGAAAAAAAAACAGAGATAAAAAGACAGCATTCGAAAAATAAAGGAAAGCGAATTTTTTGCCCGACGAACCCAAAGGTTCAAAAGCGACCGGCCCCCCGCCGCCCCCCCGGTCTCGGTAAAAAGCTCTCGAGACGCGACGTGAATTCCCGGGAAGGGGGAAGTCCTTGGGGTGCAGCCGAGGAGTCGGAGGGGTGCGAAGGAGTCCAGGTGTTGCGGAGAAGTCGCAGAAGGAGGGCCCCAGAGGGAGTCGCAGAAGGCACGGAAGGAGTCGCAGAAAGGGTCACAGAGGGAGTGCAGAAGGCACGGAAGGATTCGCAGAAAGAGAACAGGAGTCAAGGAGAAGGAGCGCGAGGGGTTTGTCTTCAGGAGGGGTTGAGCCCGATAGTTTTTTCTAGAGTTTTGCAGATTCTGTCCTGATTTGCATATCGGTGATAAGAATTTTTTAACCCGGCGGAGGGGAAAGAGGCACATTTTTCCTGGAAATGTGGGGGTGTGTGTGTGTGTGGTGGTGTGTGTGGTTTGTGTGTGTGTGTGCGGGCGCGCGCGCGGCGCGGTGGGATGTATGTCTTTTGCAATGTCTATTGTGCTGTTGTTTTTTTTGTCTGTGTTTTATTTAGATTTAAAGCAGTTTTTTCTATAAAAATATCGATACATTTTTTTCTTACTATCTATGCCCCTTAATCAGGGAAAATTCCCTTTAACGAATGACTTGGGCCCCAAAAGGCCGGGCGGGGAAACTTTGGGAAAAGGCGCTTGGCGGAAGACATTCAACATTTTGGGCGAAATCTTTAAGGGAAAACCGGCCAAAAGCGGTTCAGGGTCGAAGTTTGGCCAGAGACAGAAAAAAGGAAAACGAGGTGTAAGTTCTATATAAAAAAGCACATCAAAACACACACAAAACAAGCACACTACACAGCACACAACACCACACACACACCACACACACACCCACCCCCACACACACACACCACAAAAACAACCCACCACGCCGCACCACGCACCCAAAACAAACACCACACAACACACACCACACACACACACACACCACACACACCACACAACCCCCCACACACCCCCACCCACACCAAAACACACAAAAAAAAAGATATAGGAAAATAAGAATAAAAAAAATTTTTTTTTTTTTTAAAAAAAAAAATAATATTTTTCTAAAAAATTAAAAAAATTTAAAATGTAATAAGGGTTTTAAAATTACAAAGTAAAATTTTTAAATAATATAAATAAAATATATAATAAAATAATAATAAATATAATATATAATAATAATGTAAATAATAATTTTATATATATAAATATTAATAAAATAAAATATAATTTGTGTTTTGGGGTGTGTACATTAGACAAAAATGTACATATATATACAAAATATAAAAAAATTTTATATAATATAAAATTTATATATTAAATATTATATATATATAATATTATGAGGAATAAGGATATATAATATATTAATAATATTAAAAAAAAAAAAAATAATGATATATTTTTAATTTTAAATATAAATATATTAAAAATTTTTTATATTTTATATTTTAAAAAATATATAATATATTAGAGTATATATATATTTTTAAATTAAAAAAATAATTTTATTTTTCTTATATATATTCTTGTATATATAAATATATCTATTTTTAAAATTTATATATATTTTATTATATATTATATATTGTTGTTATTTTTTACATTAATATTAAAATTATATATTAAAATTATAATTTTTACTTTATAATATTTTATAAAAATATATATTATATATATATATACTATATAAAATTATATATATTATGCATGTATACTGAACAAGGAAAATAGTGGATGTACTCTGCTTATGAGCTGGAATCGTCCCCTCATTAGCGACAACAAAAATCCATTAAGCTGAAATAAAAGGAAAATTGTAGATTCATTATCGAGAATTAGAGTTTTACATTAATTAAATCATGTTCATTAATTCTGATATTCTGGATGTTTTTCTACATTATATATATATATATATATATCTATTATAAATATAATAAGATATATATTTAATATATATATATATATAGATATATATATATTTTATATAAAATTATTTTAATATTAATATGTATATATATCTATATATTCTATATATTATTATATATTTATATCTATATAATACTATATATATATAAAATTGTGTGTGTGTCTGTATGATATGTATATATACAGACAAAACACAAAACACACACACCCCATATATATATATATAATATATTATATATATAATATATAATTTTATATTTATATATAAAATATATTATATATTATTATATTATATAATATATATTATATATAATATATATAATCTATTATATATTTATTATTATATATTTAATATTTTAAATGCGTGTGTGGGGTGTGTGTGTGTGTGTGGGTGTGTGTGGTGTGTTGTGTGTGTGTGTGTGTGTGTGTGTTTTGTGTGTGTGTGTGGATATGTGTGTGTACATGTGTGTGTGTGGATATGTGTATCTAAAAGAAACTATTCGGTAGCACCAGATGGGAGGGATGATAGTAAAAAGGGAGAAACAGAAAAAGAGAATAAGATGGCAAAGGGGATTCTGACGGGACGGAATTTGCTTCTGAATCCGCGGCCACAAGGGACCTGTATATGCAGTCACTGCGAGAATTCGCAACTTATGGTTGCCGCAACCAAATGCAGTTTTCGCTCCCGATTCTCGTGATTTTTTGTTATCCAAAAATGATGGAAACCAAAATTCCCGCGACTTCATCCTGCAACCGAAGGGAGACAAAAAAAGAAAGAAAAAATTGTGCCTCAATGAAAGTTCGATATGTTTAATTGTTTTTTGTCGGTATAATGTACCGAACAGAAGGCCCTTCAGTGGCACAGGTTAAACTTATATAGAATTATATTTCCTTCAAATTTTTTTCCAGCTTGTATTCTGATATCGACCCTCCATACCATAAATCACTTTATAAAAAAATAAATAGCATGATTTAACCTAAAATTGTTTGAGGCTTTTGTCATATCTGACCAGCTATAACAAGATATATTTTTCCACTTGAACTGATCTCAAGGCTAAACTTGTTTGGGGCCCACTTGACCATGTCCGTAAGCATTGTGACCAGGAAGCATCGTGGTAACGTAGTTTGCAGTAATCTCTTGTTCCTGGTATCGCCACGGTTTTCAAGGGATTGCTGCCAATTTACCGCGGTCTTTGTGAAAAACCCCTTTTCCGTCTCCAAAAACCGACGCCTCGCGGGGACGAGCGCCGAGGCGGAAAGAGTTTGGCTTCCCCGCGGGGGGGCTTCGCGCCGCTGGCCTCCAAAGGATCGCCGCCAAAGGAGGCGCTTCATTGGAGGGCCATTTACTTCAGCCGGAGAAGCCAAATCAAACGTGGGTTTTTTCACCGAAGATTGCCTTTCCGGCCTAGAATTTTGCTTCGGAAAAGAGCGAAAGAGAGAGTGGGTAAACACGGCTGTCGTCCCCTTTGCAAGGCTTAAGTGTCTGCGCATATATTGATGCTACATATATACGTGTTTATCTATATATATAAGGCCGCAGTGGCCGAGTGGTTAGAGCATCAGAACTCAAGACTGTCACGGACGGCAAACTGAGTTTCGAGGGTTCAAGTCACCGGCCGGCGCGTTGTTCCCTTGGGCAAAGGGAAATTCACCTCGATTGCCTACTAGCCACTGGGTGGCCAAGGGCCAGCCCAAGTCAAGTGCTGGTCCCAAGCCCGGATAAAATAGAGAGAATGATTACCTAAAAAGGTAACACCGGGACTCTCCGTGGAAAGGAAAATGGGGACCCTACCACGTACTCCCCCAAAGCATCACAACTTAAAAACCCACAATTAAGTATCATGCTGTGACCACGGCGGCTCAAACGTAAACCTCCGAAAAAAAAAAA
>NC_051427.1:889072-891572 GCF_015228065.2 Penaeus monodon
ACGCAAAAAGGTTACGCAGCTGGAGGAGAAGGTGGACAAGATGATGCTGATCCTCACAGAGGGTATCTCGGGCCGCAAAGCTGACATACTCTCTGAACTGAAGACAACGCCCCCACTCCCTCCCCAGGCGACAGCCGAGGCAACCGTCCCTCACCCTCAGGCAGGGACGACCGCAGGACTGGCGGGGGAATCCCCCGCAAAACCATGTGACAGAAGTGACGTCACGCCAGCTGACCAAGGCGACGTAAATGTGCTTGAACTTCTAAAGGAAATGAAAGCTCTGGAAGCCCAAAACAATAACTTAATTAATGAAATAACGTCGCTGAAGCAGGAAATGAAAAAAATAAAAAGTGACTGTCATTGTCGTGATACTAGTGCTACCATTAGTGATAAAAGAACGAGCGAGGAAAATCGCTGTCAGACCGCCAGTGTTGATAACCAGAGTGGCGTGTCAGCGCTGACAGCAGCCACGAACAAAATCAGGATCCCTGTGACGTCGAGTCCAGTGACGCAACCAGCCCCTCAGGTGCATCTGACACAAAAACGGAAGGGACTGTGCTGAGAAGTGGAACAAAGCTAAGACCAAATGTTTAAAATGGTTAAAAGTAATTTTCAGTCCACGACTACCATCTGTAATGTAATCCATAATCATAAAGTTATATGTTTCTTATGTGAATCTATAATTCGTAATATTAGAGGATATAACAGCATGAAGTACAGGTTGCCTACTAAAACAATATTCACATATGGATAAACGCACAATCAAATTCATATCATGGAATATGCGTAGTCTGAATGACCTAGAGTTTATATCCACAAATATAATATTGATGTTATATGCGTGCAAGAACCTTTTGCTGCCGCTGCTAAGATGAAAATAGCACCTGCACTTAAGGGGTATTATTCATATGTGAATACAGCCATGACTGGATTGTTGACATATGTGAGGGTAACACTGCCACATAAATTAGTTAAAAAATCCGAGAACACTGATGTTCAATTTCATCATCTAAAAATCCAGACTGCCTCTGGGTATTTTCACTGTATAATGTATATGCCAGATACTCTAAATTTCTGGCTAGTTCTCTCCCCAATTTTCACAACCAAGGCACGTTATGCATGGGCGACTTCAATGCAAGGCATCCACACTTTGGAGACAACCAGCGTAATAGTAATGGGGAAGAATTCAAGCATTTCATCAATAATAGATCACTGACAGTATATGACACAGAAGCAGAGACTCATTTGGGAGGTGGCAGGTTAGACTACGTATTTGGCAAAAATTTAGTTCATGGTAATGTCTGTACTTCACTGGTACGAGAGTTAGTTAGTGATCACTTTGCAATCCGAACAGACTATACTGTAGACAGCGACTCAGCCCCTAAATCACCTAGGCTCAGAATAATTATCCCACCGGGGCCTGGAGCATCACTTCAAGGCACGGGTCTATGACTGGTATAACACCTATGAAATAACAACTGTTGAAAAATTTTCTCAGGATTTAATCAAAGTTGTCACTGACTACTATAACACATGGGTCTGTTCACGAAAACTCTCGAAGAAAAAGAGGCCCCAGGCCTCCTATGCACCGGGGTGGATCAATGACCCTATTTTGGCCAAGGAACATAAACGGGTCCAGGAGCTTGCTAATTGTTATAAAGATAGTAAAAACGACAGATAATCTTCTGCAGTTTCTTAAAGCCAACAAGGAATTCAGGGAATTAAAAACTCAGATTCGTAGTAAACACTGGGAACAATTTCTGCAAGGTATCAATAGTCAAACCTCTGTGACTGACATGTGGAGAAAAATTAATAGGCTGACAGGTAAAACTCTCACAACACCGCAGTTCCACAGTCCACAAGAGCAGGCTAATATGCTGCTAGAGCAGTGGGCCGGGAATTCTCAGCTAAGCTCACTCCCACAAGGGATAAAAGATCAACTAGACAAGTCGAAAATAGATCGGAACTTTAATATAGCAGTAGCCTGTGCTGCTATTGACCCCTCCGACTTTGCCGAAATAACCGAGTGGGAACTAAGTAATGCCCTTCTGAAAGGTAAGGCAACCGCCCCTGGCGAAGATGGCATTACTTACAGCGTCCTTCGTCACATTGCTCAGGTACCAGGCAACCCACTTTTGCACCTGTATAGACTCAGCCTATCACAAGGAATCATCCCAAGCTCCTGGACTAAAAGCTTAATCATTCCCATACCTAAACCTAATACTGACAAATACAGGCCCATTTCCTTGACCTCCTGTCTGTGCAAAGTACTTGAGAGGATAATACTGAACAGGCTTATGTATCGCATAAATGCTAAGTTATCCCCCAGACTGTATGGATTTCTCCCAGGGCGTAGCAGTCAGCACTGTTTTACAGAATACTTAACAAACACAAACCCAGGCATGCAAACCGTATTTCTTGATCTTAAATCTGCCTTTGATATTGCAAACAGAGAAATAATTCTTGAGCAACTAGCTACTTTTGGTATTCAGGGAAAACT
>NC_051427.1:894868-899868 GCF_015228065.2 Penaeus monodon
TATATATGTATGTATATATATATATATATATATTATATATATATATATATATATATATATATATTTAAGGAGAGTGGGATTACGGAGCATCTTTCGTGGTCCCTTTTAGGCCTACATGAATGTTCACCTCTTCGTGATCTCAATTAGGCCTAGCTGTCACGTCTCAGTAGGGGGTCGCTTGGGGGGGGGGGGACCGAGTCAAAAGCTAATTTCGGTGTTTGGCTTCTTCCGCTTTCGTCACTTTTCCTATTTCTTGTCTAGCTTTTTCTTACCTTTTATTCACCTTTTTCTATTTCCCTATTTGTGAATATGGTAACACATGGTAATGACATTAATATAAGCACAATAGAACACATTATAATGAAAATAAAAATAAGAATGATACTGATAATAACAATGATTATTAATGATGATAATGATAATAATAATTATAATCATAATAATAATAATAATAATAATAATAATAATAATAATAATGATAGTATTAATGATAATGATAATGATAATGATAATGATGATATTATTATTATTATTATTATTATTATTATAATGTTAATGATAATAATGATAAATAATAATAATAATAATAATAATAATAATAATAATAATAATAATAATAATAATAATAATAATAATATAATAATGATGATAATAATAATAATAATGATAATGATAATAGTAATAATAATAATAATAATAATGATAATGATAATAATAAAATAATGAAAATAATAAGGATAATATCAGTAGTAATAATGATGATAATGATGATAATAATAGTAATGACATTAGTAATAATATTGAAAATAGCTATAATGATGGTAATAATATTGACAATAATGACGATAAAAATAATGATGGTAATGACAACAATAAGAATGATGACTGTAAGGAAATTAATGATAATTCTAATGATTTTGATAATAATGATGATAATAATGATAATGATACTAATAGCAATGATAATGATCATGATATTAATAATAATAATACTAATACGGATATTAATAATGATAATGATGATAATAATAGTGATGATGATAGCAACAACAACAATAATGATAATGTTAACAATAGTAGTAGCAGTATTAATAGTAGTGGTGGTAATAATAATAATGATGATGATGATGATAATAATAATAATAATGATAACAATGATAATAATAATAAAAATTATAATAATAATAATAATAATAATAATAACAATAATAATAATAATAATAATAATAATAATAGTTTTTATCATTATTATTATTATTATAATGATAATGAAATGGAAATAATAATGAAACAGAAATTAATAATATTGTTAATGATAATAATAGTAATAATAATAAATAATGATAATAGCAATAACAACAACAATATCAATAATGATAACAAGATGAATAGTAACACAACAGCAGCAACGGCAAAGCAACAGCAGCAAAAAGGCGAATGGAAATAAGGGCAATAAATTCCCCGGCGGACGCACAGCCTCTTCTCGGCTCTGACAAGGACATTACAGACACCTCAGCGGCCCCTACGACCCTTAAGACCTATGATCCTGTCAAAAAAGTAACAAAATGAAAAAAGGAAATGGGAAAAAAATGAAGAGGAGAGTAACGTGCCTGATCCCAGGGTCGAAAACCGGAAGCAAATTATGCCCGGTAGGGTCATTCAAGCGATCTCTGGGGTCTGTCTCAGGGTACCCCAAGGTCCTTGTAACTATACCCTGGGGTTTCATTGGAGAGGCGGAAGGGACTATAGGGGAAGGGGGGGGGTATTTATAGCTTGGGTTGGTTCTCGTGTTTCTCTCTCTCTCTCTCTCTCTGTCTCTCTCTCTCTCTCTCTCTCTCTCTCTCTCTCTCTCTCTCTCTCTCTCTCTCTCTCTCTCTCTCTCTCTCTCTCTCTCTCTCTCTCTCTCCCTCTCTCTCTTTCTCTCTCTGTATCTCCTCAGATCCTATGCTTGTCTGTATGTGTGTATATATGTCTGTCTGGCGAACCTTGTTTCTCTCTCTTCCTCCCTCCCTCGCTCCCTCCCTCCTCTTTTTCTCTCTCCTTCCCTCCCTCTCTCGCACTTTTCTTCTCTCCTTTAATTCCTTTCCCTTCTTCCTCTCTCACCCCCCGACTCTTCCTGGAAGTGGTACACGAGGAGCGAGAGGACGAGGAAGAGTAGAGAAAGAGCAAATGAAGGAAAGAGCGAACCGTAATCCCTAAAAGGTGTTTCTTTAACGTCTTTCGCGTGTTCTTAGCGTCTGGTTAAGTCATACACGACTGTGCTCTTAATTAAGAAGAAACTGTATACAGGGGAGAGGGTGAGAGAGAGAACGAGTGAGAGAGAGAGAGAGAGAGAGAGAGAGAGAGAGAGAGAGAGAGAGAGAGAGAGAGAGAGAGAGAGGCAGACAGACAGACAGAGAAAGAGAAAGAGAAGGAAGGATAAGTAGAAAGACAGACAGACAGACAAAAAAATAACAGAAAGATAGAGAAGCATAGACAGACAGACAAACAAACAGACCGATAAGCAGCCCTGGAGAAATGGAATCAAGAAAAGGAAGAATGAAATAGTGCGAGAGAAACGAAAGAAGGGCGAGCGAAAGAGCGGGAGGAATGGCCCAAGCAGGGGGGTGAGTATAAGATGAAATCCTGCGAGAATTACTCGCCATAAAATTCTGCAATTTATGTGCGTAAAAATAACAGCGCAGGATATTTTTAGAATTTCAGACAAGCCGCTTAAAAAGAAAAAAAGTCACAAGAGAAGGAAAAAAATAATGATTATGATGATAAAGATATATGACATTCATTCCTTTATGAATATTGATAAAAAGTCGCCTCCTCACTATCAAATACGAAAATACACGTTTCTGATTGAAAAAGACGACACACCTGTACTGAAATAGCGAAGCAGATGTCCAAACAGATGTGGGATTTTAAAATGCTTTTTTGTCGACTTTTTCCTCACCTGACGACTCACCGAACTGGAAGCCACTGAGAGGAAAACAAGTAAGAAGAAAGGCTGTGGACTGTGGCTCCGTCCCTCCCTCCCTCCTTCCCCCTTCCTCTCCTCTCTCCCATCATACCCTCTCCCTTCCTTCATCCCCCCTCCTTCCCCTCCCTCCCTTCATTCCCTCTCTCCCCTCCCTCCCTAGGCCTATATACCAGAGCGAGAAGACAGGGGAGGGGTAGAGCCCCTGTTATGTAAGAGGGAAAAGGCGGAGAAGGGGGGAAGGGGGAGGGGGAAAAAGCCGGGGAAAAGGGGGGGGGGAAGGGGAAAGGACGGGACGCATGGCTTGCAGAGGAGAGGGAGAAAAGGAGAAGGGGAAAAGGGAGGGGATTGGAAAGGGGCAGAGATAATTATCTGTGGGGGAAGGGGAAGGAGGGGTAAAATACCTCAATGTTAAAAAGGGAGAGAGCAGTGTATATAAGGAAGATAGTGGTAGGGGGAGGAAGAGAAGGTGGGGGGAGGGTAGATAACGAGGAGTGGGAAAAGGAGAGGTGGAGAACAAAGAGGCAAAGGGAGGGGTAGAGAACGAAAAGGAGGAAGAAGAAAAGAAGAGAGACAGACTATACGAGGAGGGAGAAGGGAGGGAGAAACATGAATGGAAGAGAAGGAAAAAGAAGAGGAAAGCCACCCATAGAAGAGGGCGAAAGGGAGAACCAGAGTACCTCTTAAGAGGGGGAGGGGGGCAGAGTACACACGTAAAGGGGGTGTGAGGGCGGCCCGACAGCGCTAATGGAGAGGCCAGAGGCAAGAGGAGCGTTTAGGGAAAACGACTGTAACTTCGCCTATTTCTGAAGCGAGCGACAAGATTCCCAAAGACTGCGTGAAAGATGTATTAGAGGAATTAAAGTGATTTGTTTGAATACCATTACCGGGGTTATTGCCATATGTCGCCACGGGCGCCTTTCTGCGGGGAGGGGGGAGGTCGAGTGATAGGTGGAGGAAAGGGAAGGAGGAGGAAGAAGAAAGAGAGAAAGAAAGAATGAAACAAAGAGAGAGGGAGAAGGAGAGGTAAAGAAAAACGAAGATGATAACGAAAACGAAACTAACAGAAATCGATGAAGAACACACTCGTAAGTATTAGAAATAATGATATTGAAGATTAGGATAAAGCTAACAATACTTATAACAACAACAAAAACAAAACAATAATAAGGATGATAATGATTATGGTATAATGATAACAATATCGATGATGATGCTATAGCAGTGGTAACAAATAACAACACCAGGGACAGCAATACTACTTAAAAAGAATGAAGGCGGCGACGAGAACGCCGGCCTCGTGGACCCCAGGACCTGAAGGACCCCCCCCCCCCCCCCGCCCGGCCGAAGCAAGAAGCGATCGCGCGGCGCAACACTTTACAACGGGGAAGGAATGAGCGCATTTGCATAATAATGAGCGCGATTCGGGGGCTCATTAGCGGCGCAATCTCGAAGGGTTGTGTTCTCTTGTCTACTAAGGAAGATGATTAGGGATTGGGAAGGAATGGAGTCGATTCTACTAAGGGAGACGATTAGGGATTCAGTACTGGGAAGGAATGGAGTCAGTTCCTGCAGTTGAAGGGTAGAGAGGTAGGTAAGTAGAGTAGGTGGAAGGCAGAGCAAGGAGACGGGTGGGTACGCGGAAGCAGTCATATAGAGATGCATATAAAGTATGCCGTAGAACTATGGTCTCGTGTCGCATCCAACCTGTTTTGTTGCTGAGAGTAGTTCCTCTGTTTTATGAATCTTTCTGTCCCGTTGTTTTGTATCCCTCTGTTTTATTTCCTTGTGCTCCTTTATTCCGTAGTTCAAAGTTACTCTGTTCCGCCTTTCCTCGTCTCCCTGTCGAGTTGTTTCGAGTCGTCCCTCTGTTCCGTTTTTCCCTTGCCGCCTTTCCATTCCGTTGCTCCGATCCGTCCCTCTGCTTCGGTGTAACGTGTCCTGTTCTATCTTCTGTGTCCGTCTGTTCCGTTTTCTGAGTAATTCTTTTTTCATTTTCTGTGTTTCGTTTTCCATAATTATGAGTTCCGTAGTC
>NC_051427.1:908373-910873 GCF_015228065.2 Penaeus monodon
AAGGAGGGAGAGGGAGAAGGGAAGAGGGGAAAGAGGGGGAAAGAGAAAAAAAAGGGAAGAGGGTGAGGGAGAGGAGGGGAAAGAGAGAAAGACAGGGATGGGAGAGGAAAGGATGAAAGAAGACGGAGAGAAAGGAGAGAGAGAGAGAGAAAGAGGAGAGATAGTAGAGAGAGGGATGGATGAGAAAGAAACAGAAAGAGTAGAATGAAGAAGAAGGAATATCTGATCGACAGACCAGATATTCCGTTATGCTCAGCCTTCCCTGAGGATTCACTGCCCCCCCCCCCGCACCCCGGAAGCGTTCATATTAGCCAAATTTTAAGTGGTGGCTCGGGGTGGGGGAGGGGGGGTGAGTGCTTGTCAATTGTTGTTTGCTTAGGGGAGGGGAGGGGGAGGGGGAGAGGATGTTCGTTTGTTTGAGGCATGATCACTTACTATGGGTTTGTTTGTCTCTTTGTCCGTTTGTTTAAGGGGGAGAGCTTGGCGGGGTGTTGGTATGTGCTTGTGTGTTTGTTTGTGTATAAGAAATGTGTTGTTTGTTACAGTGGGAACGTTTTTTTGTGGTTTACATTTGTTTGTTTGTTGGTGCTTGAGGGCAGGGAAGTGCTTGCTGGGTTCTGCTTGTTTTTGTTTGTATGGAGGCAAGCAGCTGTCGGGGCGAGGCATCTGCACACAGACATGGGCTCCCCCTCTCCCCACTGCCGACACTTGGGGCGTTTCAACTTGACCTTAAACTTAATAGGTTGACTTAGAGCGCCTCTCTGTGTTCCCGAACGCCGGAGTCTGTGACTGTGTGTTTATCTCGTCGCTCGCTCAAGCGTATATATGTCTATCTGTCCACCTATTGTGACGGTTTATCTGTCATCCCTTCTGCCCCATGCAGTATATATATATATATATATATATATATATATATATATATATATATATATATATATATATATATATAATATATATATATGTATATATATATATATATATATATATATATTTTTTTTTTTTTTTTTTTTTTTTTTTTTTTTTTTTTTAGCTGTCTATCCATTTATGCGATCTATACCAGGGTCTCTCTCTCTCTCTCTCTCTCTCTCTCTCTCTCTCTCTCTCTCTCTCTCTCTCTCTCTCTCACTACCATCTTTCTTACCGTCTTCTTCCTATCCATCTCCCTCTATCTTTATCCCGTTTATCATGTCAAAAAGCCTATCGACAAAGGTTTGCCTCCGCAAGCATTTCTTGACAGACAAACTTTGCTTCTTCTTTTGGCCGCAATTGCACACATATTTGCGCCCCCCCCCTTCGCTTCCTTCTCTTTTATCATTTCTCTTGTTCGTTTCTTGTCTTTATTATCATTACTCTCGTTGTATTTATCATTATTATTATCCTAATCATCATTATTATTGCTACTATTGTTAGTAAATATTATGGTTGTTATGACTTTTACTATCATTATTATTACTATTTTCATTATCATAACTATTGTTATTATTATCATTATTATCACTATTGCTGCTATTATCATTATCATTATTATTGATAACAGCATTCTTATTTTTATTTTTATTTTTCATTTTTTTTCAATTTTTGTTATTATTATAATTATCATTATAATTATGATTATCATGATTATCATTATTTCTGTTACTATTATTATTATCATTATTGTTATTATTATTATTATTATTATTATTATTATTATCATTATAATTATTATCATTATTATTACCATTATTTTTATCATAATTATTCATTTTATCAATATTATCATTATTTTCTTATAATTATTATTATTACTATTTTCATTA
This sequence comes from Penaeus monodon, assembly GCF_015228065.2. Taxonomy (NCBI): domain Eukaryota; kingdom Metazoa; phylum Arthropoda; class Malacostraca; order Decapoda; family Penaeidae; genus Penaeus; species Penaeus monodon. The sequence continues at coordinate 910,173 of NC_051427.1, forward strand.
TTGTTGTTACTGTCATCACCATCATCACAAACCTTGCCACCGCCGTCAACATCACTGTTATCATTCATTATTTTCTTTACTACCGTCATTACTTTTATTATTACATAAATGGCATGTTAGTGTATACATACCAAAAATTATCTATCGTGTCATTAAGAATTAGAATAGTAAAGTGAACTTTTTTGTTGTCGTTGTTGTTGTTGTTAAAATAGTCTGCTTTTCAAAATTAAATAAGAACCATTATCTCGTATATTTGTCCATGAAAAACATGCACGGATTTTCGCTGATTCATTTATACTAACTTGTTTACTGGTTTCATTTGCAGCGCGATGTATTTTCATGCAGTTAAATGATTTGTGATACTTTGAATTCGTTTATATACATTCAGTATTTTTTCAAATCATGTTTCATTCTGTATATGTATATATATATATATATATATATATATATATATATATATATATATATATATATATATATATATTTTATATATATATATATATATTTTTTAGGAGTGTTCTTTTTTTAATAATAATAATAATAATAATAATGATAATGATAATAATGATAACACTAAGACTGATGATGATGATAATAATAATGAATAATAATAATAATAATAAAATAATAATAATAATAGCAATAATAATGATAATAATTATAATAACAATTAAAATAATAATAGTAATAATAATAAATCA
>NC_051427.1:920873-928373 GCF_015228065.2 Penaeus monodon
TATGAAGTAATGGGATGAGGAGGAAGGAAGAAGAATAAAGGAAATGGAGAATAAGAAGGAAAGGAAAGGGATAGAAGGAGAACGAAAGAGAGGGAAGGAAAGAAAAGGAAAGAAATAGAAGAAAGGAAAGAGAAGGGAGGAGAGAGGAGAAAGCAAAGGTAAGGAAAAAAGGGAAAGGAAGGAGAGGGAAAGAGAAGAAATTAAAGAAAAGGGAAGAAAGAAGAGCAAAGAAAGAAGTGAGAAGAGAGAGGGAGAGAGATAAAAGGAAGGAGGAGCGCAGAAGGGAGAGGAGAGGGGGTGAGAGGAGAGAAAAAAGAAAGGAGAGGGAGAGGCTGATAGATGGAGGCCGAGAAAGAGTCAGTGACCCTAGAAACCATTCGGGATGACGTCAGAGCTACTCGGGGGGGGGGGGAGTAATGAGCAAATATATAGAGAAGAGGCAAAGGGGAGGTGGAAGAGAGAGAGTGGGGGGAGAAGGAGAGGGAGAGGAAGAGAGGGAGAGAGGAGGGAGAAGGACATAGATAGATAGATACATTTTTTTTTTTTTTTTTTTTTTTTTTGAGAGAGAGAGAGAGAGAGAGGAGAGAGAGAGAGAGAGAGGAGAGAGAGAGAGAGAGAGAGAGAGAGAGAGAGAGAGAGAGAGAGAGAGAGAGGCAGAGACAGAGGAAGAGAAAGACATATTTTAGTTAATCAGTAGTAAGTAAATGAATGTCAAAATTTGAAAATCATGTAAATAAAATAATCTGCATAATAAAGACAACACGAACGCACAAAAACACGCATGCACACGAACAAACGAACAAGCAAACAAAGAGACAGATACAGACAGCATCTCTCACTCAGTCTTGCAACAGAAATAAAAGTATTGGATTAATAAAAGAGTACATTTTATCAGATTGTCCTGTTTTCCATATTTCGAAGACATGAACATTCCCGGCTGAAGTGAATAAACGGTTGCCAATTACCCATTTATGTACTGAACTATTTATAGCTCAGATGTTGTCTGCCTCTTTTTCCTTTTATTGGTTGTTCCAAGTCCATCGGTGACATTTTTTCCTTCACAGATTTCTCATTTGTTATTGTATTATTTTCATTATTATCATTATCACCATCATTATTATTGTTATCATTGTTATTATTATTATTATCATTATTATTATCATTATTATTATTATTATTATTATTATTATTATTATTATTATTATTATTATTATTATCATCATTATTATTATCATTATTATTATTGTTATTACTACTATTATTATCATTATCATTATCATTATTATCATCATCATCATTGTAGTCCTTATTATTATTACTATTTTGGCTTTCAGATAGAGAGAGAGAGAGAGAAAGAAAGAAAAAGAGAGAGAGAGAGAGAGAGAGAGAGAGAGAGAGAGAGAGAGAGAGGAAGAAAGGATAGAGAGAAAAAGAAGAAAAAGAAAAAATGAGTAGAAAGAGAGATACACAAGGACAGATAAAAGGGCAGAATGAGAGAGAGACAGGAATAAAAGAGATGAGGAAGTTGAAGGAAAGACGGAGATGCAGGTACATAAAAGCGAAGAAGGAAAGAGATATAGTGATAAGAGAGAGAGAAAAAAAGACCGAGCAATAAATAAATAAATAAATAAAGAAAGAAAGAAAGAAAGAAAGAAAAAGGCAAAAATACGAAGTGGTAAGACAGTGAAAAAAAAGCGAAAAACAACAGAAAATGAGATAAAAAGAAATGAAAAACGATAGGTGAGAGAACAGAGAGAAAAAAAAAAATGAAAATAGATTAAAAGAATTACATGAGAAAATAAAAGTTTTCAAAAAAAGAACATCAAGGAATGGGAGAATAGAGAAAAAAAATAAACGAGAGAATAGAAGTAACCCTGAAGTGATAAGAAAGGAATGGGAGAATAGAGATGAAAAGGAAATGAATAGAGGTGAGAAGGACATAAAAGAGTGAGAGAAGACAGCGTTCGAAAGGCATCACGCGTTTCGCAAAAATAGTGTCTGGTTTTATGAAATGCCGAAGGAGCTGTTTACGAGAAAGATGGAAAATCCCTCTTGATGGAGGCTAAGAGGGGGGGGGGGAGGGGGCTAAGGGGCGAAGAGGGGCAAGAGGAGGGAGGGGCCAAGGGGAGGGGGGGGGGATACGTACATACTGGACGGCAGAGAGGCCAAGAGGTTGCAGGGAAGGGGGAGGGACGTGAGAGGGAAAGGGAGGTGGAGGGAGCTAAGAAGTGGTAGGGCGAGGTGAAGATAACAGGTTGAGAAGAGAGGGAAGAAGGGAGGAGGAAAAGGGAGAGGACTTAGAGCTGAAGGAAAGGGGGTGTGAGAGAGCGGGGGAGAGGGCTAAGAAGAATTGGAAGAGCAGGGTAGGGGGGGGTAAAAGGAACAGGGGGTGGAGTTGGTAAAGAGGAGGAGATTGGATAAGTGGATTTTGTGTAGTGGAGGGAAAGCAGGGGGGGGGCGTGGATGGGGAGAGGTAAGAGGCGAAGGGCGCGGTGAAAGGGGGGAAGGGAGAGGTAGACCTATGGGCGTGAATGGGTGAGAAAGAGGCGGAGTTTAAGAGATGGAAGGAGATACAGACGAGGAGGAGGAAAAAATTAAGAGGTGTGCGGTATAGAGGAGAGAGGAAGAAGTGGAGAGGGTGAGGAGAAAGGGAAGAGAGACGAAGAGAGGTAAGAAATAAATAAAATCAAAGAGCAGGAGGAAGAAATGTAAAAGAAACGTAATAGGAGATGCGAAGAAGAAGCAAGAGGAAGTGGGGGAGAGAACAAAGAATAAAAGATGAGAGAGAGGGAGAGCGTAAACGAAGAAACAGAGGAAGGTAAGAAAATAGGAGAGGGAGAGGCAGACAAATGGAGAAACAAAGAAATAAAAAGCGAACGATCAGCTCTCTTCTTTTTCTTTTTTCTTTGCTTCTCTTTTCCCTTCCATCTCTTCCCTTCCTTCTCTCTTTTTTCCTTGTTTTTCTTCTCCCTTCCTTCTCTTACCCTCCTTTTCCTCCTCCTCTTTGTTTGTTTCTTATACCCCCCCCCCCTCTCTCTTTTTCCCTTCCTCTTTTTATTCCTTTGCTTCTTCTCTCCCTTGCCTCACTTCCTTCCTCTACCCGGTGTCCATTCCCTTTCCTACTTTTCTCTTCTCATTCTTCCCCGCCTTCCCTTTCGTCCCTCTTCCTTCCTCTCCCTCCTACCCCTTCCATATCCTTTCCTCCTCCCTTTCTCCCTTCCTTCCGCCTCCTGCCTCTCCGTCTTCTTTCTGTCTCCCTCCTCTCCCTGAACCTTCCAGCCTCTCTTTTCTTCTCATCTCCCTCTCCCTTCTTTTCTTTTTCACTCTCTATCCCCTTCCTCCCCCTCGCCTTTACTTCTCATTCTTCCTCCTCTCTCTCCCATCTCTCCGTCTCCCTCCTCCTCTCCCATTCCTTCTCCTTATCATCCTTCCCTCCCTCTCTTCCATATCCCTAACTATCCATCCTTTCCCGCCCCTCTCCCCTTTCCTTCTCCTTTCTCTTTCTCTTCCCTCCTCTCTCTCTCTCACACACACAATCCTCTCCGATCCCCCTTCTTCCCCTTACTCTCCTTCCCCTCTCACCCTCCCTGTTCCTTCCTTCCTTCTTCTCTCTCCCATCTCCCTCTCCCTCCTCCTCCCTCTCCCCCTCTCCTTCCCCTCCCCTTTCTATCATTCTCTCTCCCATCTCCCTCTCCCTCCCGTCCTCCCCCCTTCCCTTTCTATCATTCTAACGCGTCCCAGCTGACAGGTCGATAGGGCGAGGGACCAATGCCCCCCCCCCCCCCCGTGGTCAGCTGGTGTCCGAGGGCAGCTGGGCCAGAGAGGGAAAGGGGAAAAGGGGAAAAGGGCAAGGAATGAGGGGGCAACAACAAGGAAATAAAAGGGAGAAAGAAATTATATGTGAATAGGATAATAAAAGAAATTTAACAAAGGGAAGAAAGAGAAAATGAGGAAATATGGAAAAGGAATTAATAGAAGAAATGAAAAATTAAAAGGAAAAGTTAATACAAGAAAAAAAAAACAGTGAAAAAATACAAAAAAAAAAAAAATAGAGAAAAAAGGGAAGAGAAATATTAAGATAAATAAGAGAGAATAATCAAGAGAAAGAGAGAGAGAGAGGGGGGGGAAGTAACATGAAATTTAAAAGGAAACGAGAAAAGATAAAAAACAGATAAATTAGAAATTAATCAAAACGAACAACAACAAAAAAGGAAAAGTGAAGTAGCAAAAGGAAAAGTATCGAAAATACTACTAAATAAAACGAAGGAAAACGAAGAAGAGAGATGGACGAAAGCAACTAGAATTATCCCTGAATAGCGACTGAGGAAAACGCCAATACTTTCATAAGCACTTGAAGACAAAATTTAGAATCAGGAATAAATAAATACCAAACCCACATTAAACCCTGATGGATCTGACATACTAGCTAGTCTTTCTTCTCTCCTAATGGATTCAACAATAAACAGTTTTTAATAAGTCTACGCTAGACCATCCCTATCTCCTATTACAAACATCCATACTGTAAGAACGTCATCTTCTCTCAGTAAGTGAATCAACGAAAGGAAGCTTAGTCTGTTACCGTATTTTCTCATTAACTGAAATAAAACTTCCTCCGTATACAAACAGCGTTATAAGTGGTAAAAGAATGAAAAGATATTCACAGTTTTAAAAAATCTGGTATTTGAGAAAAACAACATCGGATATAAAAAAGGAATTAGAAAAATTACCTTTATTGCTGTTATTATTGTTGTTGTTATTAATAGAATTTTAAAAATCAATAAAAAAGGAATTAGAAAAATTACTTTTATTGCTGTTATTATTGTTGTTGTTATTAATATCATTGCCATCGTTGTTATCAACATTATGATGATCATTACCATTCTTATCAGCTTCTGCACTTCCACTGCGTATCAAAATTAACCAATCACAATCCTTGGTGATTTCTGATTGGCCGGGACGACGGAGGACAATGAAACAGAGGAATGGAAACAGAGCAGCATTAATTAGCACTTGCGTCTCGTAGAAAGGGGAGAGAGGACGGCGGATAACAAAGGGGAAACGAGGGAGGGCCTGGAGAACAGCCGATGATTGGGTAAGTGGTAATGAAGGAGGGAGACAAGAACTGGGGAGAGAGGGAAGGAAGGAGAGAAGGAGAGAGAATAGGGGGCTTGATGGAAAGAAAGATGTGAAAGAGTGAGGCAGATTGAGGGAGACAATGGGAGGCCTGGATGGGCAGAGAGTGAAAGAGCGAGAGAGAGAGAGAGAGAGAGAGAGAGAGAGAGAGAGAGAGAGAGAGAGAGAGAGAGAGAGAAGTTTTATATATATATATATGTGTGTGTGTGTGTGTGTGTGTGTGTGTGTGTGTGTGTGTGTGTGTGTGTGTGTGTGTGTGTGTGTGTGTGTGTGTGTCTGTATATATATATATATATATATATATATATATATATATATATATATATATATATATATGCATGTATGTATGTAGGTATGTATGTATGTATGTGCGCGGATGTGTAGAAAGACCCACAGCCAGTCCTTGGAACACAGAGCGAGTTCTTCTCCTTCGGGAGTTTTTCGCCCACGTTTCTTCAGGACGGTCTGCCTCCCCTCTCCCCCTATTACCCCTCCCCCTCTCTCTCCCGCTTCATCCGCCTTTCCTCTCCCCTTCCTCTTTCTCTTTCCTCGTCTCTCCTCCTCTTGGCCAAGCCTCCGCTATCTTCTTCTCTTTCTCGCACCAACTTCTCTTGCTCTTCCTTCCCTCCTGCTCGTTCACTTCTTTTCCCCTTCCATCTCCTTCCTATCCCTGTTTCCCATCTGCAACCCATCCTATCACTCCCCTCCTTCTCTCTTTCCTCTCCCTTTTTCCTCACCCATTCTTAGCTTCTCTTTCTTTCTCTCTCCCTTCTCCCCCTTTCCCCTGTACCTTCCTCCTCTCTCTTCCCCCCTTCTCCTTCCCGCATTTCCACTTCTTCCCCCCTCTGCTTCTTTCCCCTCCCCTTTACCCCTTCCCCCTCCCTCCCCATTGCCCCCTCTCTCTTCCCTTTACCCCTCGCCCTCCCTCCTCCCTCCCATCCCGAGAGAGTAGCCACGCCTCCCAAGCTTTTCTCGCTAACAGGCTTGTGAATATAGCGTAAAGTTGCTGTTAAGTTTGGATTAGTAAGTCATCTGGACTTCGCTCGCACCCCCACCATCCCCCCTCTTCCCCTTTCCCCCCACCCAGCAGGGAACGAGGGAACGTCGCTTGCTGAACGGCATTATGAGTAATGGGGGAGGGGGGAGGGAGAAGGGGGAAAGGAGGGGGGAAACGGTTGGGTTCTCTCTCTCTCTCTCTTCTCTGTCTCTGTCTCTGTCTCTGTCTCTGTCTCTGTCTCTGTCTCTGTCTCTGTCTCTGTCTCTGTCTCTGTCTCTGTCTCTGTCTCTGTCTCTGTCTCTCTCTCTCTCTCTCTCTCTCTCTCTCTCTCTCTCTCTCTCTCTCTTTCTCTCAATCTGTTTATCTGTTTGTATCTCTTTTTATATCTTTCTGTGTTTTTCTCTATTCATATCTAATAGTCTATCTGTTTATCTGTCTATCTAGTTATCTTTTTATATCTACAGAGCTTGTAGATTACAGTTTAGTCACACATATAGCCGTAACTGGCAAAATCAGTAAAAAAAAAAAAAATAAATTAATGAATTAATAAAATAAACAAAGACCATAATACCCTGTCTACAAATTACAGAACCAAATCCGCCCGTTTCCGCCGCCCCGCCCGCCACCCGCGTTCCCTTGCCAATGCGCCCATGAATGCGAGCATATCTTCACGCTGCATAAATCACCCTCATGCATACCATAACATTGACAACAACTCCGGCAATAAAGCTGTTATTGTGATCGTAAAACCCTAAATATCGGCCCTTACGGATGGCATAATTCTGGCAGCGTCTGGGACCCCGAGTTAGCACACTCGAACTTAGCACATGACATAGTACAGGGTTGGAGGACAACAGGCAAAGCGGCCCCTTATTACCGGGTTGTGTTGCGGCGCCAGAAGTCAACACGGGAGAAAATAATCCCTTTGTCTTCGGGCTGTGCTTCTGTGCTGTCAAAGCTTCATGCAAATGACTGCGTCGGTGTGCTTGTGCTTCTATGACAATGGATACAATAACAGCAACAATTTGGAGACTCGCTGAAAGATTGGACTCGTTCCGCCATGTCGAAAATGGTGCTATATCTCTCGTTTCTTTTTTTTACGTCAATTAAACCCGAAATTGCGGTAATGACGTAATGGCTGCAGTAACAAGAATACAATTGTAATGTCAGCAATAAACACTGATAACACTGAGAAAAAGAAATGGAAATAGACATTTTAAAAGATTGGCGAAAGAGAAAAAGAAAACCTTATGATAATGATCTAGAAGCAACACAGCGAGAACACGGAAGACCCCAAAGCACGTAAATGTTTTCGAAAAAAAAACGTTTGTCGGTGATAAGTTCTTTTTCCCTCCCCCGTCCCCCTCTCT